>NC_090727.1:16759381-16769381 GCF_036898095.1 Palaemon carinicauda | reverse complement strand
CTGAGATCCGGATGTTGAGGAACCACCGTCCTTGATCTACTTAAAATCATACTTTGAGTTTTGTTAGGATTAAACTTCATACCTCATAATTTGCACCATGCACTAATTTTAGCAAAATCTCTAATAAGGGATTCACCAACCCCAGATCTACATTCAGGGGATGGAATTGATGCATCGAAGAGTAGCATCATCTGCATATGCAACAAACTTGTTTTCTAGGCGAAACCACATGTCATGTGTATATAGTATGAAAAGTAATGGGCCAAGAACACTACCCTGTGGAACACCGGATATTACATTCCTATACTCACTATGGTGCCCATCAACAACAACTCTTTGAGATCTGTTATTTAAAAAATCAATAATAATGCTAAGAAACGACCCACCCACTCCCAACTGTTTGAGTTTGAAAACAAGGGCCTCATGATTAACACGGTCAAAGGCAGCACTAAAATCCAGGCCAATCATACGAACTTCGTGACCACAATCAAGGGATTTCTATACAGCATTGGAAATTGTAAGAAGGGCATAGATGATTATCTTCAGCAAACCTATTAAAACGTTTTGCCAGAAGATCATTCGAATACCCTGAAGTTTCTTGTTGTTTTATCACATTCTATTTGTAAAAAGTCTATATGTGTTTTCATCTCTCTCTCTCTCTCTCTCTCTCTCTCTCTCTCTCTCTCTCTCTCTCTCTCTCTCTCTCTCTCTCTCTCTCTCTCTCTAAATATATAAATATATATATATATATATATATATATATATATATATATATATATGTGTGTGTGTGTGAATGTGTATATACATATGTATATATATATATATATATATATATGTGTGTGTATATAAATAGCCTATATATATATATATATATATATATATATATATATATATATATATATATATATATATACATATATATACTGTATATATACATGTATATACATATATATATATATACTGTATATATACATGTATATACATATATACATATGTATATATAAATGTATATACATATATATATAAATATATGTATCTGTATATATACATATATATACTGTAGGACACAGTTGTCACACAAAAGACCATAAAACCTCCACTAGCCACATTCCAGCAATCTTCCTGCTTGCGGGAAGAATCACTGATACCGGCAGCAGACGTTGGCCGCCTTTTCCCGTCAGCGTTTTCTTAAGAAAAGTTGCAAAATGAATATACTTATCTGAAATTTTACCAGAAAGGATATAAAAAAAAAAAATAACTAAATTTATCACTAATTAAAGTAATGAAACACGCAGGGCTGATCAATAAGGGAAATTCATAATTATTCATAAGTAACATCAACAAGAAAATTATTGAAACAGTTAAAGAATTATGGGATTGATCAATGAAGAAATCAGTGACTCTGTTACCAGATTAATCAATACACAAATCAGTGAACCAATCACCCGATTACTAAAAAGGAAATCTTTGAAACAATCATAGGGTTAAGCAATAAGGAAATTTGAGAAACAACCACCAGATTAACAAATGAAGCAATCAGTAAAACAATCAACAGAGAAACTAATATGGATATCCGTCAAAGAAGCGCAGATTAAAAAAATAAGGATAACAGTGAAGCAGTCACCGGATTAATTAATAGGAAAATTAGTGAAACAAATGTGGAGGATTTATTTTTACTTTATTTTTATTTTTTGTTTTTGCCAAATCCAGAGAGAGAGAGAGAGAGAGAGAGAGAGAGAGAGAGAGAGAGAGAGAGAGAGAGAGAGTGAGAGAGAATTTCATTTGCTTTAGTTTTGCTAGATCGCGCGAGAGTGTGTGTGTGTTTGAGTGTGTGTGTGTGTTTGAGTGTGTGTGTGTGTTTGAGTGTGTGTGTGTTTGAGTGTGTGTTTGTGGGTGTTTGTGTGTTTGTTTGTGTGACTGCGGTGCGCGCCGAAGAGCAAGTGGTAGTTAGAGAATGATCGTTGGTGGTGAGAAAGACTGTTGGTACAAATGAGATTGTTTGTTTACATTTTTTAGTTAGGTTACGACAGTGGTGAATGTTTCGGAGCGAATGCTTTTTTTATTTGACTGCAGCTTAAGGCAGTTGTGTGAGTGCTGGATAACTATTTATATATTTTCGACCAGCGTGGAAGTGTTTTTTGATTTTCAAAGCTGCGATTCCTCCTTTGAGAGAGATATTTTGAACATTGATTGATGACCTGGCTTGTTATAAGGGACTTGGAACTGACTGCTATTTTAGATTTGGATTTAATTGGTAACGACTTGGCTGTAAGAAGGAATTTTCGGATGATGATGATGATGATGATGACATTCAGGACCCCAATTAGGGAGGCAGTGGTGGCAATTTGCCACACAGTGGATTGTTGACCACAAAGCTGTGGTAGTTGCCTTTAAAAGACTGTTGATCCTTGTGTGGACGAAGGTGTCCACTCAGAAATATATAAAATATTTCTGTTTGTTTGTGGTTGTGGTATATTTTAGCTTTTAAGTTTTGTTAGGGTTTAAATTTGGTTTATTTGAATCATGTTACGTTTATTGTATGTTTTGTAAGTTGTTAAGCGTTATTTATTTTGAGGGTTTAATTGAATGGTGGGATGATTAAGGCCTGTTTTGTGTTAAGTGTATGATTATTGATAAGTGTGTTTTTTTTTGTTTATGTTGAGCGTTATAGTCTGTAAGAAATATATAGTTTTAAGGTTATGTTTAGTTTTTTTTACCTTCTGTTTAAGAGTCTGGTATAGATAACGTAAGGGGAAAGTTTGTTTTGTTGAGACAATTGTCTGTAGGTGTGATTCAGGGTGTGGGGCTTGTTTTTAAACATCCCGCCACATTATTTTGGCGCCCGAACAGGGACAGTCGAGGTGGGATTGAACCAGACTCTTTCACAAAGGTTATATTTAGGATTTAGATTTAAGGTTAACGACAATGGAAGGTAAATTAAAGGCTTTGGAGGAGGAATTGCGGCATTATAAAGAAAGGGAGCAGATGTTGATAGTTGAGAAAGAGAGGTTGCTAGTAGAGAATGAGAGGTTGAACTGGGAGAATGAGGCGATGCAGAAGGAGCTTAGGGAGTTGAAGGGAACTGTAGAGAAAGTGGAAGAATGTTTTGAGATGAGGATGAAAGAGAATGAGGAACGAATGGAGAAACGAATGGAAGATATGATGGGGCAAGTAATGGGGATGATGAAAACTTTAATGGGTGAAGGTGCAGTCGGAGGAGTGTCCTCAGCTTCGGGTAATGGGTTGATAGTGGAAGAGAAGGCTAAGGTAAATGATAATGGGAAAGGAAGTGATAGTGATAGTAGTAATAGTGATAGTGATATTGAAGATAAGGGAATTAGGCATAGTAGGGATGAACAGAAAGGTGAGAGGAAAGATGAAAGGAAAGGTAAAAGTGATGTGAAGAAAGAGAAGAAAAAGTATCAGGCTGATAGCAAGGACGATCGTGAATGGGTGAAAGTGGTAAGTAAGAAAAAGGGTAAGAAGGGAATGGTTAAGGATAGGAATTTAAGTGTGGAAGTGGATTCATTATATTCGAATGAGGAAGAAGGTAACAAGGGAGTAGACAGTGATGATAGCAGTGAGAATGAACGTGATGTGTGTAAGACTGTGTTTATGAGAGAGGTACCTCGGTGTGAAAGGTTCAATGAGCATAGCAGTAGGGATGTATATGATTTTTTCAAGGAGTATGAGAGGTATTGTCAGGATAAGTATGGTGATAGTAAAAGAATTTGGGCTAGGGAGTTAGGAGAATATTTGACTGGGTATTTGTTGACGATGTATGGAGTGATAATGAGTATAGGGGACGTTGATTATGAAAGTGTGAAAACGAGAATAATTGAGCAGGTAAAACGTATGAAAGGGAGTGTTAAGTATAAGCGTAAGAATGATTTTGATGAAGCACGGATGAATGCAGGAGAAGCGATATCAATGTACGTATGTAGGTTGGAAACTTTAGCTAGGAAGAAGTATGGGGATGAAGGTATAAATGAGAATAAGGAGTTAATGAGGAAGTTTTTGGCTACTGTACCCGAGAATGTTGCTGAGTTTGTTAATTTGAAACGGAAGGAGAAAATGAGGTGGACGAAAGAAAGATTGACATGGGATGATATTTTAGAGATAGTTGAGGATTACGAGTTGGATAGGTGTATGAAAGAAAGTAAATCTGTGAGTGTAAGAACTGGAATGGAGGAAAGTGTGCCAGAATTTGTTGGTTTTAGAGATGCTGTTATGAGAGGACCGATGAGGGTAGCTGATAGTGTAGTAGATAGGAGTGTTAGGGCGAGTAATGTGGGAATACCTGTAAGGACAAATGAAGGGTTTAGGCAAGGGAATCAGGTTTGGAGGGATAGGAGTGCTATTGCGCCACAAGATAGGTCAGGTAGTTGTATCCGTGAAGAGAAGTGTTATAGGTGTGGGAAAGTTGGTCATAAGAAGAATGAATGTAGATGGGCTCTAGGTGCTTGTTTTGGATGTGGTGAGGTAGGGCATAGAATTAGCGAGTGCAAGAAAGAGAAAGGGGTAAAATGTTATCGGTGTGGTATGACAGGGCACATAGCGAGTGGATGTCGGAGTAATCATACAAATGTGATTTGCGGTAATTGTGGTAAGGATGGTCATTATGCTAGAATGTGCAAGGAGCCACGGGGTAAGTGTACTGAATGTGGTGCAGATGGGCATGTAGCTAGGGTATGTAGGAAGAAGGGAGTAAATCAGCCAGGATGTTCGGGAAACTAGAGTGTAAGAGGGTTCAGCTGGGTGAGTCCTCGAGTGTGTGCGGAGTGAATGTGATGCATGTTCGTGAAGGTTTACTACATGAAGACGTGATGGGCGAAAGAGCTTATGACTGCATGAGTGCAAAAGTAAATTTTAATGGAATAGAGCTAGTTGGTCTGATTGATACTGGTTGTGGTGTCAATTTAATGTTTAGGAATGCATACGATAAGGTAAGGGATGTGTGTGAATTTAGGGGGTGTAAAGGTGAAGTGAAAGGTATCGGTAATTTAAGTATGTCTGTGCAAGGAAAGTTACGAGAAAATGTTATGATTGGGGGGCTGATGATGGAAGATAATGATTTTTATGTGGTTGAGGGAGTAAATGACAAATACGATGTGTTGTTAGGTTATAACTTCTTGAAAAAATGCGGTATGATTGTACATCCTAGTGTAAATATGATAGAGATGAAAGTTAAGGGTAAATTTTGTGGGGAATTTTATTTGAATGAAGATGGTAGTGTATGTACGAAGGTATGGAAAGGTGTGCCGTTAATAGCAAAAGAAGGAGTTAAATTGTCTAAAGATGCGAGTGAGGTTGTCAGTGTAAAAGTTGCATGGCCGAATAGTCTGGGAATTGTCAATAGTGACAATTGTGAATATGTAGTGGAAGGTTCGGAAGCAAGTAATTTGGTGAAAGCAAGTGTGCATGTGTATGATGGTATTTTGAATTTGCAGGAGCCGAAGGTGTATGTGAGCTTGTTGCCGACTGTAAGGAGGAAGAGAATACGGGGTATACGTGAGGGTGATTGCATGGGATGTATGTATACGTTGGTCAATGTAGAGGATGAAAGGTATGTTAAATTGAGACGGGTTATGACGGGTAAGATAAAGCAGGATGACGATTGGGACTATGAAAGTTTGAAAGAAAGAATTAATGTAGATGAGAATAAAAGTGAGGGAGAAAGGGAACAATTGTATAGGATGTTATGGGATAGACGGAGAGTTTTGAGTCGCGGTGACGAGGATTGTGGGGGATCAAAGCTGCCTGAATTTAAGATAGTTCTTAGTAATGATACCCCTATATATCAGCGTCCCCGACATTTTTCTCCGCCTATTGCCAGAGAAATAGAAGAGCAGTGCCAGGAGTTAGAGCAAATGGGTGTAATAGAAAGGAGTGAGAGTGCCTGGAATAGCCCTATTGTACCTGTAAGAAAGCCGGATGGAAGTTTACGGATGTGTATTGATTATAGGAAGGTGAATGAAGTAACTGTTAAAGAACGTTTTCCGATGAATGTAGTGTCTGACTGTGTGTATAAGATGCATGGTATGAAAGTTTTTACAAAGTTAGATTTAGTTAGGGGCTATTACCAGATGCCTCTGGCAGAGGGGAGCAGGCCCATTACGGCATTTTCAAGTAGAAATTGTCATTTTCAGTTTAAAAGATTAAGTTTTGGCCTTGCTAATGCACCTGCTGCCTTCCAGAGGGCGATGAATGTAGTTTTGGCTGGGTTTGATAGACAGAAGGTGACTGTTTTTATTGATGATATTTTGATTGCTAGTGAGACAGTTGAGGAACACATGCAGTTGCTTGAAGCAGTATTAGAACGGTTGATAGAAGTTGGGGTGAAAGTTAAGCTTGAAAAGTGTACATGGTTGGCCGGGGAGGTGGAATTTCTTGGGCATGTGGTGAGTGAATCGGGTATAAGGAAGAGTGAAAAGTTTGTGAGTAAGGTGAGAGAGTTTCCACGTCCTCATACGGTGCGTGAGTTGAGAGGGTTTCTTGGGTTAATTGAATTTGGTCGGAAGTTTGTCAGAGATTGTTCGGGAATAGGGAAGCCTTTGAATGAGTGGACAGGTAAGAGAAATAGTACGAGACTGAAATGGGATGAGCGTATGATTGAAGCATTTGAAAACTTGAAAGAAGAGGCTGCGAGAGACGTCACTTTGGCTTTTCCCGATTATAGTGAACATGCGAGTATGCTAGAGTTATATACGGATGCTAGTGGGATTAGTATGGGCGGTTGCTTGGTTCAAATGCAAAGAATAAACGGAGATGAACAGTTGAGAGTGATAGCGTATGTAAGTAAAGCATTTAATAAGGCTGAGCGAAGGTATTCCACGATTGAAAGGGAGTTGGCTGCGATAAGGTTTTGCGTGAAAGCGTTGAAGGTATTTTTGTATGGTGTGAAATTTATTGTGCGTACTGACCATCAGCCCCTAGTGTACATGATTAGGAAAGAGTCTGTGAATGCTAGAGTTGCGAGGACAATAGAGGATTTGAATGAATTTGACTTTAAGCTAGAATATGTACCTGGAAGTAAGAACGTGATAGCAGATGCGATGTCAAGAATGCATGGTAAGATAGAAGAGAGTAGCGAGAATGATAGTAATTTTGAAAGGTTGCCGGAAGATTTAATGGTGGTACAAAGTTTTGAAGGGGATGACATGGTGTATAAATGTATTTTGTGTGGGTTAAATAAGGTTAAATTGAAGGGTTTGAATAGGGATATACCTGCTAGTATAGATGAGCTTAGAATGAGTGTTAGGAATGAAGTATCGAAAGAAATGGCATATAAGGAGGAGGATAGTATGCTTGAGGGTGAATTGTTATCAAAAGTATTGTTGGTAGTAAGTATGTTATATGGTGTCACTGTTTATTTGTATTTTGGGTGGAATCGTCCGATGCAGTACCGAGCAAATAAAGAGATTGAAAGGGAGTATATATTGAGGTTACAATGTAATGAACGATGTTGCAAGTTGTTGAGTAAGAAGGAGGATTGTCTGAGTGACTTGAATCCGAGTGGTATGAGCATGGAAGATAGCGAAGATGACCATGGGTGTGATAAGGATGACCCTATTGATAGGAGAGTAAACATTTGTATGCATGGTGTAAAAGGAAGAATGATGACGTATGTGGGTATAAATGAGAATGAATACTGTAGTTTAATTGATACAGGTGCGCAAGTGTCATTAGTGAATATGTCTGTTATCAAGGAAATAGAGCGGTACAATTGGGAAGTGAAAAGGCAATGTACGAGTGTGAGAATTCATGGGATAGGTAAAGGAAGTTTGCTAGTTTGGGAAGAAGTGCGTTTGAAAGTAAAACTGGGAAGTATGGAGGTGGAACATAATTTTATTGTAATGGGAGAGAATGAGATGCCTAGTTGTTTTTTGATAGGAATTGACTTTTTAAGATTGCATGATTTATCAGTTGATATTGGTAGTGGTTTGCTTCTGAAAAATGGATGTGAAGTAGTTGTGATAGAAGATAATAGTATATTTATGGCGAATTTTGTTGGCATGGTTGATATTACGAGGAGTGAGGATGATCTACTGACTAAAGAGGAGGTGGAAGAAATGCAAGATGAATGTGAGGAAATTAAAAGGTTACGTGAATGTATGTTGAATAGTATTGAGGTAGAAGAATGGTCGTCTGATTTAGAGGTGTATAAGAAAGTTAGTAAGAGACTTATTGTGTGTAAGAATATTGTTAATTTTCTACATAAAGGAATGGATGAAGATATATATGTTCCTGTGTTTCCAATGCATGCAGCAGTAAGTATGTGTATGTTAGTGCATGACAGATATGGGCATATGGGTAAGAATAAATTATGGGAATGCATGCGTGAGAGATTGTTTACACCTGGGTTGAGTCAGATATGTAAGGATGTAGCGACTACGTGTGAAGATTGCCAGAAAGGGAAGTATCAGAGAGTGCATGCTAATCCGCCTGTTTTGAGATTACGTATGAAAGAACCATTTGAGATGTTTGTGATTGATTGTGTTTCGTTGCCTGTGACTGCGAGAAGACATGTGGGAATGATTGTTATGGTTGATCACATGAGTAAATTTACATATGCAATACCCATCAAGGATAAACGGAGCGAGACTGTTGCAAGAATGGTTGGTCAAGTGATGTTGCCGATGTGTGTGTGTAAGCCTGTGAGAATGTTAAGTGATAATGGCCCTGAGTTTGTTGGATGGGAGTTTGAGCAGATGTTAAGAGAATGGGGTATTGAACATGTGTATTCGACTCCTTATATGCCAAGTGCGAATGGGTTGGCTGAAAGGACTGTAAGAACATTAACTGAAATTTTGCGAATGATGAGTACATGTGGTAATGATTGGGATTTGTATGTTGGTAGAGCGTTGTGGGCTTACAATGCAACAGTGCATAAGAGTACGGGTATGTCTCCATGTAAGTTTGTGTTAAATTTTGAAAAGATAATAAGACCGAGGTTGGGTGTGTCGGAGGATGATAGAGATGTGTGGAGGAAAGCAAATAAGAGGTTTGAAAGCTTTAAAGTTGGTGAGAGAGTGATGAAAGAAGTAATTGAAAAGGGTAGAATGAATGTAAATAAGGTGCGTGATAAATTTGAAGGTCCCTATGATGTGTTAGAAGTTGGTTCGAGTGGATTAAGTTACGTTTTGGGTAAGTTGTGTGTGGGTGGTATTGTGGAAAAAATTAGAGCCCACCACAACCAGTTGCGTAAATGGAAAGAGGTACCTGAGTATATCCAAGAGAATGGGATGAGTAAATGGTTGAAAAGGAACAAGGGTGAACCTAGTATGTATGAGGACTTAGGTCTGGAAGGTAAACAGTTAGTGTTAGTAGAATATAAGAAAAGGAAGAATACAAGAGCTTTAAGTAAAGATGAAAGAAGGGGAAATTTTGTAAGTAAAAGTGAGAATAGAAATAAGTATGACAAGGGTGTAAATGTGCAAGTGTGTATGGAAGATAAATGTGTTAATACAGATGAATCATGGCTGAGTATGAATGATACCTATAGTGTGTGTGGCTTTTCCTTAGGTGATGTAAAAGAAAGGATGACGAATGAGAGAGTGAGAGATAGGAGAATGATTAGTAGTATGAATGAATCTTTTACTAAAGTTGAGAATGTTTTTGATGAAATGGATGAACTGTTTACAGAAATGAGTGTAATTATAGGGCCAGATGACAACGAGGTAGATATGATTGTACATGATATATTAGATGATAGGGATTTAGATAGGAATAGTGTTAATGTAGCGAATGATTGTGATAAGGAAGAAGTGAATGAGAGACTATATGGAGGCCCAGTTACTCGGAGTAGAGGTCCCGTTCCCGACTGCGACTGGGTTATGAAAAAAATAATGTAAGTGTTGTGTGAGAAGGATTTGGCAAAGTAAGGGGGGAGGAATGTGGAGGATTTATTTTTACTTTATTTTTATTTTTTGTTTTTGCCAAATCCAGAGAGAGAGAGAGAGAGAGAGAGAGAGAGAGAGAGAGAGAGAGAGAGAGAGAG
>NC_090727.1:16719381-16754381 GCF_036898095.1 Palaemon carinicauda | reverse complement strand
AGAGAGAGAGAGAGAGAGAGAGAGAGAGAGAGAGAGAGAGAGAGAGAGAGAGAGAGAGAGAGAGAGAGAGAGATTTATGACTTACAATTAATTATCAGCAGACATTTCATTCCTGTATTTTCTAAGAATGGTTTTATCTGCAGATGGATAATGTTGGGAATAATCCGCTTTATGATTTTTTTTTGTGGATTATTTAGGAAGGTTATACCCCATCAAGCTTAGGTTCCCATAGGGTAGTTCTGGCATAAAACATTACACACAAATTGAATTTATAGTTTCTTAATGAATATCAAGGAGACGACTCCTCTCTCTCTCTCTCTCTCTCTCTCTCTCTCTCTCTCTCTCTCTCTCTCTCTCTCTCTCTCTCTCTGCAGATAAAACCTTTCTTAGAAAATACAGGAATGAAATGTCTGCTGATAATTAATTGTAAGTCATACATTCTCTCTCTCTCTCTCTCTCTCTCTCTCTCTCTCTCTCTCTCTCTCTCTCTCTCTCTCTCTCTCTCTATATATATATATATATATATATATCCCATTTTCTGCAATCCCCTTGCTTGCACCATACAACGGTAATCTCCCCTTTCCCGTAATGTCTTAACTGTACTCCCTTTGCCTCATGAATATTAAGATCCAATTACAATAGCCAACTTAAGCATGATGAAGTTTCAAGGAATTCACAGTTAGATATCGGAGATTTTTTGACAATACCGCGTGGGATATCCTGACTGAAATCAAATCGCAAGAATGAACGGTAATTAATGGAGAGAGAGAGAGAGAGAGAGAGAGAGAGAGAGAGAGAGAGAGAGAGAGAGATCAAATGTTTAACTTAACGCGTAAACAATGCATGAGCGAAGAATAACGCGTTTTCCATATTCGGATTCAAGGTAAAACGTTTATTGTTCATTGTATAATGAGGGAACAGAAAAATGTTTTTTTTTTTAACGCTTGACAAATCAAATATTTTGCCAACTGACATTTCCATATAGCCTAACATTGAAATTAAATTAATAGCTGTTGATTAAGACAAAGTATCATATTTCCAGGAATTGTGGTAAAAGTATTCTGTTTAAGTGTTTCTGAGCAGAATCCTAAAAGTTCTCGACACCTAATACAACATAGTTAAAATTTTCTACCCTCTTGATATGACAGTATAAATCGTGTGAGCACAGAAAGTATTAGGAATATTAGACACGTTATGACACATCATAAAAAGATAAGTATCCAAAGCTCTTCTTGCTTGTGACGTGTACTGTACAGTCACTCATAGAAGTTTATGGATGCGTCCGGGCATAAAGCTGAATTCCATACAACCCGTTTCTGGACAACGGGTCTGTATAGTGACGTAAGACAGCCGCACACCAAAACTTTTTCATTGGTGCAATTAGGTTGGACAAGGTTGTTTGCCAATTAATTTTTATCATTAATGGTTATGATTAGATTATACATAACAAAACGTCTGGTCTGATAAGATAGGAGTTCTAGAAGAGACACTTTCCACTTCTAATAAGCTGTAATGTCATTAATTGAAATCTAAACGAAAGAAATCGGTGAAACGGTTGTCACCCACTCACCCGAGTCTTACGGCAGCAGTCTAGCAAAAGGAAAGCACCAAGCAGGTAAGGCATTATTCAGGAAAGTATCACAAGTTTAAGTCATATTTAATAAGTTAAAAATAAGTGAAAAAGACATACGAGGGTTTCAGAACATACCAAATAACAGAGTGGCTGTGAAATTTATTGAGGAGAAGGTTTTTGATGTCTTTATACGAGAGTACGAAGAAAAAAGTGATTCATTTCGGTAATGGCGAAAAGGCCCTAGTAGTAAATTTGAGTAGTGTATATACCTATGTATCAATACGTTATGCACACTTTGATATAGAAGACTCCCTTTTAATTAGTGTCCTCGAACAGTATGGGAAAGTTCTTCATCTCAGACATAATACCTTTTCTCATGGGAGAGCGAATGGTCTAGAAAATGGAACACGCACTGTGAAAATGGAAATAAAGAAAAATATCCCATCCTCCATAAATATTTGTGGTTATAATGTTGTGTTTTTATATAATGGTCAGAAAAAGACGTGTTACAAGTGCGGAAGAGACTCTCATATGGCAGTTAACTGTAATATGGATAGTGAGCCTAAGTTAAATATTTTTAATTTGAATGATTTCCCAGCAATGCCCGGCAAGGATTCTGATAAGGGTCGGATATCGGAAGAAGATGGTACTCCTGATGTTCAACTGGCAACAGGTAATGAAGGAAATGAGGATCAACCATGTGATGGAAAGAATACTGAAAATGATAAAGAAGAATCCAGCAACCACGGAGAGGACCAGATAGGCGACTTATGCGAAGCAGTAGGAGAACAACTAGTGACCATTCCCTCATCCAAGAATGTTGATGATGTTGCTGTTCATCAACACTCAGTCGAAATAGAAGGTCGATCACGTGACCTGGAGGGTCATGTTCCAGGTAATGGTGATAATTTAACAGATACCGACAGTGATAGTGACATCTTTGCAATAAAAAGTGCACATGAAGGAGCTTCTCAAGTTACCGAAATAACTGAGGATAAGGGGCTTCCATCACAAGATGAACCTCGTATTCCTTACACAGTTGAAAGTCTCTTTCCCGTTGAGGATGGTGTAAATGAAGAACCGGGAAATCTTAAGGAAATCAATATAGCGGTTTCAGTGCATAGGGATGATGAATCAGTGGATGGTGCTACTGAAGAACATGACATGGATATAGAGGTAAATAAAGTCAGTGATATTGAAGACGATTTGAAAAATTATGATAAAGGCTCAGACGTGATGCCAAAAGGCCAGTGGAACATAGATTTAGATACTGTAGGTAAATTAAAGTTAATTAGAGGAAAATCCAATAAAGAAAAAAGGAAGGAAGAAAAAATGAATGGAAAAGATAGGTTGTCAAAGAAAAAGAAAAAGTAATTGTTTCAGTGTTCGTTGTTGTAATGGCTCTTTCTGTTGCCACTTTAAATATTAATGGCTTAAATGAGGTAATTAAACAAATGAAAGTTGTGTCCCTTATCATGTACTATAAAATTGATATTCTATTGATTCAAGAACATAACGTAAAAGATATTTCAGGGTTGAGTTATCTCACTAATTTTATGTGTATAGTGTTCAATCCATCAATCAATTTAAAAGGAGGTACAATGATTTGTATAAATAATAAAACAAATGTTAAACTTTTAACCAAGGAGATGGATACTAACGGTAGAATTGTTGGTGTAAGGGTATGTTACAATAACTGCATTATACCTATAATAAATGTGTATGCTCCATCTGGTGCCAGTAAATTTGCTGAAAGGGAAGACTTTTTCAGGAATGAAATATTGTATTACCTGCGACATAATATTGATTATCTTATTTTTGGAGGCGATTTCAACTGTATAACATGCACAAGAGATTGCAGTAATAATAACAAAGCCTTATTGTCTAAGTCTATGAGTACTCTCGTGAAAAACCTTGCTCTGAGAGATAATTACAAATTCGCAAACAGGATATTAGAATACACTTATATACGGGAAAACTATGGATCCAGAATAGACAGGATTTATACGGTAAAATTATTTGATAATATAACATCTGTAGACACCATTCCAATAAGTTTTTCAGATCATAGTATGGTTGTTTTGAAATTAAACATAAACACACAAAAAATTGGCACAGGGTATTGGAAGTTGAATGTTAAAGTTTTAGATTCTGATGAAATTGAAGAAAATTTTTTACATGTATGGCAGTTTATAAAGCAGAAAAAGGGTACATTTGATAACATACTCTTATGGTGGGACTGGGCAAAATCACAATGTAAAAATTTCTTTGTCAAATTATGTAAAAAATTTTCTCAAGAAAAGTATGGATTGCTGAACTTATTACAAACAAGATTGCGTCAAATTTATGATATTAACTATAAAACTAGTGTAAATTATGAAAATATTAAGATTCTCAAGAATAGGATTTGTGACATCCAGAATGAAATATTAGAAGGTATAAAGATAAGAGCCAAACTAAATGATCGTACAACTGGGGAAAAAATATCTGCACATCTACTTGGTGCTGAGAAAAAGAAAAATCATACACGCATTACTAACATAAAACAAGCAGATGGTTCCATTGTAGAAAGCACAGAGGGAATTTCTGTTTTTATAAAGGAGCACTTTGAAAAATTGTTTAGTAAGGTAACTGGTCAGGTAAAAAGTCAAGATTATTTTCTTAACCTATGCCATTCTGTCCTAAACCAGGAAGATATAAGTTTGTTAAGTAGAGAATTAGAGGAAATTGAGGTTTTTGATGCTATCAAGAGTATGTGTAAAGGAAGATCACCAGGGTATGATGGACTTCCTATAGAATTCTACAAAAAGTTTTGGTCTTTAATAAAGTCTGACGTTATGGAAGTGTTCAAATCCATTGTGACTGAGAAATATATGTCAGATAGTCAAAATTTGGGTGTAATAAAATTATTAGCTAAAATAGGAGATTTATCTTTGGTGGAGAACTGGAGACCTATATCCCTTTTGAATGTTGACTATAAAATCTTTGCTAAGGTTTTAGCAAACAGATTGAGATGTGTTATTGGGAAGATTATCTCCCCAGAACAATATTGTGCAGTGAAGGAAAGGTGGATTGTGAATTGTAATAATACGATTCGAGATGTAATTTTTCATACAAAACAAAAGAGTGAAGACTTAGCAATTCTAAGCTTAGACTGGTCTAAGGCTTTTGATAGAGTTAATATGGATTTTGTGTTTAAAGTGATGAAGAAATTTGGTTTACCAGATGAATTTGTGGCTCTAGTTAGAATACTGTACAAAGATTGTGTAAGTAGTATCTTGGTAAATGGATTTATGAGTTCAACTTTTTGTATTAAAAGGTCAGTAAGACAAGGCTGCCCTATGTCAATGCTGTTATATTGTATATTTCAAGAACCTTTGTATAGAGCAATAAAGAGCAATAACAAGATAATAGGGCCTAGCCTTCCAAACAATGTAAATATATGCCTACAAGGTTATGCAGATGACTCATCCGTGATCTTGTCAACTGATGATTCAGTTAGAGAGTGTTATAAAGAAGTACAATGGTTTGAACTTGCGACAGGTGCACAGCTAAACAAGGACAAAACTAGTATAATTGGGTTTGGGAAATGGGAAAACCGAAAAATTTGGCCTATCAGTTGGTTGAAAACTGTTGAAAGTATCAAAATTCTTGGAATAATTTATTATAGTGATTTTGAGGTTACATGTGAAGAAAATTGGTCTCGCCTTACTCAAAATATTAAAATATCCATAGATATGCTAAGTCAAAGACAATTATCTATTTTCCAAAGAGCTATTATTGTTAATTCACTAGTTTTGTCCAAAGTTTGGTATATATCACACACTTTGCCTCCTTTGAAAAAGTACATTGCTCAAATAAATATGCATGTATTCCGATATATATGGCAGGGAACTTACCATCCTGTTGGTAGAGATACTCTTTGTTTGTCGAAAGAGAAAGGTGGATTGGGTATTATAAATGTTTATTTTAAGTCCTTGGCGATTTTCAGTTCAACAGCTCTAAATGATATTAGAAAGGATATTGGTTTAAGTAATTTCTATTGCAAGATGAGAATTAGTTTTTTGTTGGACTTGAAGGAAATAAATGAGGTTTCATTTGTGTCAACATCATTTTATTCAGTTGCAAATAATGTAATCAGAAAAGTTTATCACCATGCAAAATTTCCTAACTTAAGTTCTAAAGATTGTTATAATTTCATAAGGCCAGAGATTGTCCCAAAAATTTAAGGGAGTTATCCATTTTTGGACTGGAAAATGGTATGGGACAGCATAAACAAACCTTTCATTGGCATCATGGAGAGAGAGTTTGCCTTTAAATATGCTCATGAAACTTTGGCGACAAATAATCGTCTGAAAATGTTGAATATCAGAGAGAGTGATAAATGTGATCATTGCGATGATGTTGAATATAGTTTGCATATATTTTACTTTTGCAGGCACATCCAGACAATATTGATGTATGTCAAAAATGTATTATTTCATACTTGTGACATAAACAGGGACAATTTTTTAAACACATTAATGTTCAATTATAAATATAGGACGAAAAAGGATTATAATAGCGCCACTGTATTGATAGTTGGTTATTTATATGCTGTTTGGGTCAGTAAGAAGAAACGATATACGAAAGAGGAAACAGATGCCTTTCTTAAGAGTAAATTTCAATATGATCGGTGGCTTCTGAAAAATATCTATAAAGAAAGAATGAATAAAATGTTCACCAAAAAGTATATAAATTTTTGTTTTTGAGTGACTGAAAATTAAAATCAAGATGTGTGATGTTGTAAATTGTTAAATTAGATGGGTTTGTTTATAGAAAAATGCAATTAAATGTGTTTATACTGTAAATATTGTAATTGTAAAGAATATGTAATTTAACTTTTTAATAAAAAGAAAAAAAAATGCCTAGCTTATGACGACATGACACTCAATATCAGATATGGTGACTATGCTGTAGCCTTATGAGAACTTTCTCATCCGTGTGGAAGGGCGTCCCATTTGCTTACTCAATCTCTGAGGTATGTAAATATGGTAAATAAAGGATAAAAAAAATACCAGGGCAAGATGATGTTATCAGGAGTAAAATCATCCTTAACCCATAGACAAAAATATGTTATTTGATAGTTTGAGTAAATATTGTTATAAGGTCACTAATGAATGACAGGAGCATTGGGCAGACATTCAAGGCCGATAGATAGTCCATGACTCGTCTATTCTTTCTTATTTCTCTTTTTTTTAAGTTTTATAGTTTATATATGAAAGGTTTATTTTAATGTTGTTACTGTTCTTAAAATATTTTATTTTAATTGTTCATTACATTTCCTGTAACTTATGTATATCATTGTTTCCTTTCCTCATTGGGTTATTATAATAATGGGCTTATATAATAATAATATAATGATAATGATATTATGGACTCCATGCATCACCCATCCCCCTATCCATTCACATGATACCTGGTTCGACTGGGTAGTAACTCTGAAGAGGTAAGTCCTTGTGTTTACCCAAGCACACTATTCCAAGCCCACAGGGCCGGTAAAGCCCGGAAAAAAAACCGTGGAACTCCCGAGTCGAGCGATGATACTACTATGACTGGAAACCAGCTGTCAATTATGTTTATTGGACCTATGTAACAATGCTGTGTAAGCCGGAAGTTTATTCATGATTTGTTTATGTTGAAATCAAACCTTTTGGAACTCTCTGATCTGGACGAATGAAAAGTCATTTCAGACAAAGGCTCCAAAAACACATTTGCTCCTTAAAAAAAAAGATAAATAAAAAAAAAAATTAAGAAGTGGACGCCGTACTGTGAGTTTCCATAGCTGGATGTTGTCTGATGACAAGTAAACTTGAGAAGGATGCATGGCAACATGGTATTTCCGTGCAATGTATACGGATTATCAAAGACATCATTCCATCCATTCGTGCTACAACAATTCCTTCCCCAAATCCAATTCATTTTGTTTATGATAAAAGCTCCATCCACACAAGCCACTTACGTAATGATTTCAAGAACATCCAGATGGCGAGGACATGAGGTAAACAGGATGAGCGAAGTCAGGCAGTAATAATAAATCATATCATTTCTGAATGGGAAACAGTAAAAAGGGACAGAACAGAAAATGCAGTAAAACCAATCTTATTGTCATAAATAGCAAATATTTCTGGTAAACAAAAACCTACAACAGAGAATCCTTGCCGGGCATTGCTGGGAAATCATTCAAATTAAAAATATTTAACTTAGGCTCACTATCCATATTACAGTTAACTGCCATATGAGAGTCTCTTCCGCACTTGTAACACGTCTTTTTCTGACCATTATATAAAAACACAACATTATAACCACAAATATTTATGGAGGATGGGATATTTTTCTTTATTTCCATTTTCACAGTGCGTGTTCCATTTTCTAGACCATTTGCTCTCCCATGAGAAAAGGTATTATGTCTGAGATGAAGAACTTTCCCATACTGTTCGAGGACACTAATTAAAAGGGAGTCTTCTATATCAAAGTGTGCATAACGTATTGATACATAGGTATATACACTACTCAAATTTACTACTAGGGCCTTTTCGCCATTACCGAAATGAATCACTTTGTCTTCGTACTCTCGTATAAAGACATCAAAAACCTTCTCCTCAATAAATTTCACAGCCACTCTGTTATTTGGTATGTTCTGAAACCCTCGTATGTCTTTTTCACTTATTTTTAACTTATTAAATATGACATCACATGCCGACTCATAATTAGGGGAACACGAAAATTTTAAACCAACTGTAGTCTTTGGTTTAAGTCTCGCAGCCATTGGAAAGTTGTTGGCCATCGTAGCTGGTAGAAAACGCTCCGTTTTCTATGATGACGTCATATCGCCTCAGGCGACATGAAACCTCCGGCTTGGCGATTCCTTGGAGGTGTATCGAGGCAAACTACGTCTAATAATATAACTAAGCTAGGCATTCGTTAGAAACTCTTGACTACACTGTAGCAGACGTTGTATTACCAGTTAAGTTGATATTGTTTTCCTTCGCCATGACGTTAAAGTGCTATTTTTCTATGGTAAATATATTGCTCCAAGAACACATGAGCGTCGGTATAGAGGGCACCTACGGGTCATTCTGTGCTGAGATAAACTAGAGTCATACCCTCAGAGACTGGTGCCTATTAGTTATTATGTTTGATTAGGATTTATGGCTTTGAACACACCTAAGGGTTTCTTCATTTAAGAACTCTTCATAGTTTCTTTAAATGTGAACATAATAAAAAACATATAAAAAGGAGAAAATACAAAATTATCTTCTAGAAATTGAAACTTTTACATCGATCTTCAAATCTGGGATCTTAGGAATATAGGGACTTTTGTAATGGCTTATTTCATATCATATACACTTTTCTTACTTTGACATAGGACTTAGGGTTTTGAAAACCTATGAGGATGACCGCTGAGTGATCCTCCATAACTTCTGTAAAAATGTTCTTGATAGGGAGAAATTCAAAATGGTCTGCAAAATTTTAAATAGGGCAAGACAAGAAGAAGAACAAAAAGAACAACATCAACTCGGATAGCTCATATACCACTCCGCTAGTGAATATGCATGAATAAGAGGGTGATACAAAATTACAGATTGGAATGGTTTATTGAATTTGAGCTTTAAGCCAAACACTTGGACAGCAAAGGCCATTCAGCAGTTTGAAAGGAAGAATAAGCCCGACAGAGGGAATGGCAAGAGTGAAGAAAACATACGAACATGGGATCACTAAGGAACAATTTTCGTTGCAGACCGGGGCAGAAGGGATGCTGCAAAGACACTTAAATAGTGCAGACATTAAACTGTGTAAGGTGCAATGGTGGCATTATTCTCCGAATGATGTATAAAGTTATAAATGCTGTGTGGAATAAACCAAATTTTAAAATTCAAATATATACATTAAAAGTAAGCTCAGATCAGGGAATAATTAAAATTCACTCTCAAATACAAACTATGATGCTAGAGGATGACTAAGGTGATAAGTCTTGAAATCAAAATCACGATGTTAAAAGATAACATAAGCTAACTCCTTTATATTATAAATCTTTAAAAATTTGAGTTTGTTTTAGAAGGTTTATAACACTAGTCACATCAGTATCAATTAAGATAGAAATATTTGTGACCTTTTCAATATCGCCTTTTAAATGTTCAAGCCTGGTGTAGTGCACAAGTTGTATGATCAAAAGATAAAGAACTGACATTCAACCGCTACTGGATCACACCGCTTCCTTAAGTCCTTTGCCATTACTATCAATATTACTAACAATGGGATTTAATTTCTGTGTACTGCTTGGCACAACCGGGTTCAAGTCCCATTAATTCCGATCGTGGCGTTAGATAATTGAATTTCAGGATATCAAAAATTATTTCTAGGGTAGGTGTAAATAATGTGGAATGACCCTCAAAGATCATAGCATTTGGCATAATGGTCTAAATGACACAGACAACTGCTAACAATTTGAGCCTGTGCAAGTCAAATTAAGCTTCCAATGGAATAGTTTAATGAACAATCCTTTTTCAGAGAGTCAAGCTTTATAACAGAACACTAGCAGTGCCCATTTAATCCAATTTTGAAAAAGGGAAAAATCATACATCTTAGCATTTTTTTAACGAGTCTGGGAAAAAAATTAAGATCCAGAAGGAGGTTTTTATATGGTATGCTACAAATTTCTTCATCCACTGTCATGAAATACTTCTTGTTGCTAATTATTTCTGGACTGATCCACCATCCCATCTAATTCACCCTGACTACAAGTAGAAAGGCGAGAGAAAAATAACAGGGCAGAAGAGAAGGAAAGAACACAACCTCTGTAATATATATCTACGTGAAAAAAAAAAAACAGATCAATAACATACTCGTAAAAGTTAACAGTTACTACAGCAGAGTTAGGTAGTTCAATATTCGACTGGTCTTGCACTCCCAGACACCTGTCGTCCAGAAAGGAGTGAAATGGAAATCTCTCTCAAACACCCAGACATCCATCAATTTATATGAGTGACTGTACATATTCTAACAAATAGCCCAATCAAAGTTTCTTTCCAATAAAGGAATTTTAAAAATTCTTTCTATAAATGACAGCAAATTTCAGGAGGAAATGGAGAGATGAAATTTGTGACCTGTGCAAAGGAAGTACTACAGGAGATCATGGAACGTGGAGAGAATGAGATACATGAGTGGATATGTCGTATAATTGCAGAAGACGGCCGTGAAAAAAGTAATGGTTGGAAAAGCATAATAGGTTGCCACGGCTGATTTCATCACAACCGAATTCAGGGTAAATTGAAACAATAAAATTACTCTTGAACTTCCATAAGGAAAGACAGTTTTTTATGGTCAAAGATAACAATAAAGTCTTGGAAAAAGGCCTTAGACCGTTATATTTGTTATAGTCTATGAATATTGGGGAGCTTCTATTATTAATGAAAATAGTCGATACCAAAAATAAATGTTAGGAAAGGAATCGGACGTGGACTATTAGGTGAATGTTGTTGGGGTATTAAAGCCAACACTTGTTGTTGGCACGGGCCTTTCCCTTGGTTGGCCCGTAGAGAGCAAGAACTGCATGCTCAATACCCATAAAAATAATTTCATAATATATCGATATTCTAAATATCTATGTGATTTTTTAATCATAAAGCCATTAATAATTAAATTATATTCTGAAATTAATGTGAATTATACTTTTATAAAAATAATATATATTTATTATGCAATTTAATTATTTCTATATGGGATAACTAATTGTATAAGCATTTTTGTCCCTGAAATCGAGGAGATAATTTGCTTCTGTGCAAGTGGCTGTGAGAAAGGAGTAGAGGTAATCCCAAGTATTTCAAATATCTATAGACAATTAAAATACGCTAATTAAAGAATAAAATAAGTTAGGTCAAAGCCACAGATAGAGAAATAAGGAAGAGTGTCACAACTAGAAAGAAAGTTTGAAAATGACTTAATAAGCGAGTGTGTACAACAGCCAGTTAACCGTCAACTGCCTAACGTATTCATAGGACCGAGTCCTTTTTTTGCCACAAAGTTCGGTTGAAGAAGATTCTTCAAATGCTCCTATATCAAAGCATAAAAACCTAGTCATGTTTTCCTTTTAAATGCTTTCAACTCTTTTGGGCCATCGATTAGACTACGTCGACAAGATTTCAATTTTGATTTTTCACTTTTTCTGTCATTATTATTGTCATTATTTCCAACTGGCATTGTAGCTTAGCAAATAATAATAATAATAATAATAATAATAATAATAACTGAGGTTGCAGCTGATTAAGTAAAGATAGAAAAGCAAAAGCACCACCTCTAGAGCCTCCTCAACCATCACGGAACCAATTATCCTCCTGTATCAAACATAAAAGCTTTACTTAACCTAGATCTATAGACCTTGATAAACACCTTGGCTTTACCAATGAGTTACGAAAAATGACCCAAATTATGAAGAAAGAAAGTCACTGTGAAGTGATAGCGGTTTCCTTCGTGGCCTCAAAGTCCCGGAAGGATGAGATGCCATTTTTCTTTTAGTCTCAGTCAAAATAATCATATCTCCTAAAGACCGAATATTTTAATTTACATTTGCTGCATAGTAAGTTTTCGTTTAGGCAAAGGCATTCTCTCTCTCTCTCTCTCTCTCTCTCTCTCTCTCTCTCTCTCTCTCTCTCTCTCTCTCACACACATGTCATAAGTATAAAAGAATATACTGATTAAGGATAGTTCTCTTTATCTCTCTCTCCTCAAATAAGAAAAAAGGCAATAATGAAGAGTAATTTTTAAAAGAAATACCATTCGAACATCCGAGGAAAGAGAAAAAGAGTCATGGCTTCTACATCAATGTTTTAAGCGTTGCATTGTAGACTTATTTGACATTAAAGCTTTTGCATCAATATGTTTTAAGCGTTGCATTGTAGGCCTATCTGACATTAATGCTTCTGCATCTATATGTTCTAAACGTTGCATTGTAGACCTATTACACATTACAGCTTCTGCATCTACATGTTTTAAGCTTTGTATAGTAGACCTATATGACATTACAGCTACTGCATCAATAGAGCGTTGCATTGAGGCCTACCTGACATTACAGTCGGCAGAAACATCGTTGCTTTTATGCAGTATTCTAAATTCCAGTATTTATATTCCTCCTGCGTTTCTTCAGTAGCAGCATGTATGATCTATTTAAGTGTACAAACGATTACGCAATTTCCCCTTAATTTAGACAACTTCAGATTCTGAGAAAAAAATTAAGAGAAACTATTTTATTGAAGTAACTTTTCAGGAATTAAAATGACCAGTTTTAATACCTTATATAT
Organism: Palaemon carinicauda; assembly: GCF_036898095.1. Lineage (NCBI taxonomy): Eukaryota > Metazoa > Arthropoda > Malacostraca > Decapoda > Palaemonidae > Palaemon > Palaemon carinicauda. Next base: position 16,741,472 of record NC_090727.1, on the reverse strand, counting down.
TTTAAAGAGTTTGAATTAAAATCATTATATATATCATTATCATCTACGCCCATTGACGCAAAGGGCCCCGGTTACATTTCGCCAGTCGTCTCTATCTTGAGCTTTTAAATCTATACTTCTTCATCCGTCATCTCCTCTCCTACTTCACACTTCACATTCTGTAAAATGGAAGTTTCCAAAGAATTGTGTCAAACATGGTCTACTGATATTGTTTGGACCTTAGACAGTCATAATTATGAACAAACAACAGTTATAGTGAAATCTTGGAAATTATTTGTGACTGTTCGATGGATATTCAAGTTAAGGAAGGGAAATATTTATAGGCCTAACAAATATGGAGTATTGCAGTTGAGGGTGAAAAGTCTTTTATGTTTAGAGCACATCTCTGTGACACAGTGTTCAGACTAAATTTCCGACCCCTGAAAGGTTGACATATTTTTCTTGTATATAATAATATGTTTTGATCGTTTTATAATTCTTGCAACACACCAGAGAACCCGCTGCTTCCTAATAAGCTATTGGTGAGCCATAATTGAAAACAAGGTTCCTAACAGCTACACTCTCATTGCAAAGCATCGACTCTAGAAGAGTTTAGCAATTCAAGTAACTGTCTGCTTCTTTCAACCTCATTATCCCCATTGTATAACAGGGTCGGCCTCTCGAGTCTACGCTTCGAATCTACTTATTTGATTTTCCTCTTTTGTACAGTACATTAACACAAACTTTTAATCAATATTATAAATAAACTATTTTTTTTGGAATCATATATAAATAGAAATAGTGTTATTCAGTTTTGTCATTTAAAAGTTAATAGCGATTCATATTGTGTTGACTCAAAAATTAAGCAAAGGAAAAATGAGCTTTAACCAGAGAGGAATCTGATTTAGTACCATTTTGCGGTCGTCACAGTACCCAACAAGGACATGGTCCTCGTAGAGGACATACCTCCGCCAAGGTGAACTTGACCTTCACGTGACCTTGACCTTCAGGTGACCTTGACCTTCACGTGACCTTGACCTTCACGTGACCTTGACCTTCAAGTGACCTGCTTGACTTTTGACCTTCAAGTGATCTTTGTTCATTTGCCACTGATACTTAATATGACATTGATATAATGCACCAATATGACCTTGACCTTTGACCTTTATAAATTTGAACATCACCCATGGGTTGCGCCTGGACTAGGACTTCCCTGTTGGCTTATGCAAAAGTCAGTGCTTTATTTCTGTCTCTTGATATGGCCACTTATGTCATAGTGACACCAGTGACCCCTGTGACCTTGACCTTGGGGTGACCTTGACCAAAATTTAATCAGTTCTTCCATACACATTGGGGAACTACTTGGCCAAGTTTGAAGTGATTCCGTGTAGAAATGTGGCCTCTACGTTGTCCACAGACAGACAGACAAACAGAGAAACAAACAAACAAACAAACCGAACCGAAAACATAACCTCCTGGCGGAGGTAATAACTCTCGCAATAGCATAAGCGGGTGCCCACCCTCGGCCATAAAAATACTGATTTATTTGCTAAAAAAAAATTATAAGATTCATAAATAGATATTATGATGATTATTACTAAAGGCAACTATATTCTTAATTATTAACCTTTATAAGAAATTATGAATTTATCAATAAATCTATAAACTTTGCATAAAATGTTTGAGTCTAATTAAATGGAGAATATTTTTTGAGCACTAATGGCAGTAATGTCTATATCTTCCTGGATAACCTAAAGTAAAGAGACTCGGGTTTTCCGAGAGTCCTGGGTCGGGTCAAGCCCTAAGAAATGGACTCCGTTGAGGATCCTTCCTCTTAGGTGTCTTCCGATTCAGGACTACCTCTCGGTTTGGGGTTCCGAGACAAGCAGGATAGAAAGAGAGTATCCTGCCACTGACGTCCCCCGGTTATCCAGCAAAACAGCAACAGGCTTTCTTTGGTCTAGTGTTGAATTCTCTCTCTCTCTCTCTCTCTCTCTCTCTCTCTCTCTCTCTCTCTCTCTCTCTCTCTTATTCTTTTCTTCCTGTACTAATACAGGGCACAGACGAAGAGGGGGGGGGGGGGGGTTAACGTGAACAGTATGCAGCTAGACTGTTGATATTTATTTTTTGCATTGGACAAGCGTTGAACATAACTTCTCACTTAGTAATAAATCTTATATTTCACTTTGTACACATGTATATGTATGAAACAAAGTTGGTGAACTGTTATGAAAAATTTTATTATTGAAAAAATATTAGATTGTTAAAACAATCGTGCTACAATACCCTTTCAGAGCACACACACACACAAAAAAATCGTTAATGAAGCACAAATCCCTCTGAACACCGTGATTCCGTGGGACTATTCCTGGAACTGCCTGTGTTGATATTCATCCTGGTATTAATGTCAAGCAATTTATTGCTTGACATTATATATATATATATATATATATATATATATATATATATATATATATATATATATATTTATATAGACTTTGTCGTGAATTAGAAAAGGTTAAAACCAATGAATTATGTGCTCTCATTTCATCTACTCTTCCTTCCACATGCGCATATTCTGACAAATAGCCCAACCATAGTTTCTTTCCAATATTGTATTTTCAAATTTATCTCTAACAATGAGAGCAAGGGTAAACTTGCAGCGATGATGTTTGTGACCTGTGCAAAGAAAGTAATACAGAGCATTTTGGAACGTGGAGAGAACGAGTTACAAAAGCGGATATGATGTACAAGTTTAGAAGACGGCCATGAAACAAGGAAATGGTTGGAAAAGCAAATTAGGTTACCATAACTAATTTCATCTCAGCCGAATTTGGGGTAAAATGGAATAATATAATTATTCTTAAACTTTCAAGAGAGACAGTTGTTTATAGTCAAAGAAAACTATTATTTCTTGGTAAAGGTCTAAGACCACTATAAATGTTATAGGCTAAGCATAAAACGTAGCTTTTATAGATTATGATAATGGTTGATACCAAATAATAATGAGAATGATAATAATAATAATGTTGAGAAAAACTGCACTAAAAATGTATGGATAGTCCCTGACTTAACGACGAGAGAAAGGGAGCTAGATAGAGAATTAAGACGAGAATTGCAAGAGAAAAGGGATGCCGGTGAAGAAGGATGGTTTATAAGGAGAGGAAAATTACAGAGGAGAAATTTTTTGTAAGTAAGAAACACAATTCCATATTAGAAATAAAACTACTCAATGTATAAGGTTTAACTCAAGTCAAGCAATGTGAAATAGAAAAACTTATAACAGAAAATACAATACTGTGCCTTACTGAAACAGCAAAAATATATGAAAGTTAATATTTCTGAAAACTTAAAATATATAGATTCAAATAGGGATGAAGGAGATAAGAAAGGAGGTGGTTTATGTATCATGCATAGAAAAAATTACTTTTCAGTTACAGAGGAAATAGAAACAAAGCACAGTGATATATTATTAGTGAAGTGTGCACTGAAAAACTTTAGTTTTATTATTTTACTTGTATACATGTCTACAAGTGACCAAGTAAGGAATAAAATTATGGAAAAGGAAATAAATCCCATTTTAGATAAGTTTGAAGAACAATCTTTTATTTTTTTGGGTGATTTCAATGGTCATATAGGATTTATAGGAAACCAAGAAGTCAATACAAACGGTGAGAGAGTGCTAAACTGGATTGAAAACAAAAATTTAATTTTGCTAAATAGAGACCCGAATTGCAGTGGTGAAACTACATGGGAAAGTAGGGATATGAAGAGTGCCATTGATTTTGTAATGATGAATCAAGAACTACAGTATATAAGAGGTTCATGTGTATGAATATAGATGAAAAAAAAAAAGAAAATTATGACTTGTCTGACCACAATGTACTTAGTGTACTCATACGAATTTCTCTAAAAAAATGTAAATATAGTAACAAAAAAGAAGAAATCACATATATGAAAATAACTGAAGATACTTTAGAGAAATATATATTAGAACTAGAAAATGAACTAAGAAGAAGCACTGTGAATGACATTGAAGCCTATGAAAACCTAATAAAAAAATATATCAGAAAACATATGAAAAGAAACATTTGGAGAAAAACAGTACAAGGGAAAGAAATGGAAGTGGAGCCCATATGGATGTCAACAGAGATAAAGAAAGCAATAAGCATAAGACGAACCTATAATAAAGAAAAAAGGAAGCTTCAAAATACCTCTCAAGAATATAAAAAATATGATACACTATACAGAAACCAGAAAATTATTGTGAAAAACATGATAAAAGATGCCATGTGGAAGCATGAAAAAAAAGTAACTGATGATATTAGACGAGATCGAAATATGACAAAAAAGCTATGGAAGCACATTAAAAGACTCAAAGGAGAAAACCTGAAGGAAAGTAAGAAGATAATACTTTATGGGGACACTGGAATGCCAATAGAACCTGAAGATGTGCCAAATAAATTAACCTGTTTCTGGAATACAATCTACAGACATAGAGAAAACACAATAGAAGAAGTGGGGAATGAAGATAGTAGAAGAACGTATGAACAATCTTTAGAGAAAGAAATAGAGGAAGGAAAACTCAGTTTAATAATAGGGGAAAGATGGGAACCAAATGACTTAAACTTTCCATCAGTTTTAAGAGAACATTTAGACAAGGCCTACCACTGCAACATACTAACACCTCAACCAATGGATAAAAGCAAAATAAAAATAACAAAGGAAGAGGTAAAGAGGCAGCTCACAAGAACAAAAAAAGGTAAAGCATCAGGACCAGACAAATTGAAACCAGATCTGTTTAAGGTAATGAGTACAAGTGAAATATGTGTAAACAAGTTAATGGAATGTCTTAACAATATTATCAATGAAGAATATGTCACAGAAAGCTGGAAGGAGACTAACACAACACTAATACCCAAGAAATGCAAACCAACAGTGGCAGACTTAAGACCAATAGCACTATCAAATGCATCATATAAAATATTTATGGGTATTGTAAGACAAAAGATTGAGGACCATATTAGAGGAGGTGGACTAAGAAGTGATTTGAAAGCAGGTTTTACAGAGGAAAAAAGAGTCACAGACAATTTATATATATTAAAATGCTGTATTTCTGAAACGTTTAAGAACAGGGACACACTTATAGTAACATCACTGGATTTTAAAAAGGCCTTTGATTCAATTAACAGAGAGAACTTAATAAAGATACTCATGAAAAATAAAATTGACTCAAGTTTCATAAACATTATAGCACAAATATACAGCAATGATAAGACACACCTACATATTAATAAGGAGAAACAGGCAACAATCCACATATCCAATGGTGTAAGACAAGGATGTAATGGCTCAACTGTACTTTTTCTACTAATGACTTATGAAATTATACAGAAACTAGAAGAACAAATTGGCTTTAGAAATGACCAGTTTAAGATACCAATATTATATTATGCAGATGATGGATTACTGCTTTCAAGAACAATAGAAGAGACAAGCTACAGCATCAAACTTATAGAAAACCTAGCAATGCAGTGTGGCTTACAGATAAACAAAGAGAAAAGTAATATATTAATATACAACCAGCAAGAACAGCCAGACACAATTGCTAACATCAAAATATGCAGCAAACTTAAGTATCTAGGAATAACAATAGAAAATAAGAAAAATTGTTTTAAAACACACAAAAAAGAGTAGCTGAACAAAGCTAAACAACTGGCAAACATGACATATAGTGTCACAGAAAGGAGCTGTAACAGGTTACTAGTTGGGAAGGGATATTGGAAAGGAGTCGGACTTGCTGCAACATTATATGGGGCTGAGATACTTGACTATAGTAAAGAAGAACTTGAAAAGCTCCAACGTATAGAAAATAAAGTATATAGATGCATACTACAAGTGCCGACATATACAGCAAATTGTGTACTAAGATCTGAGGTAGGAGCAACTTCAACAATAGCCAGAGATGGAAAAATTAAGATCCTATTTGCCAAACATATATTAAAGGATAACAGAAATGAACTAATGAAAGAAATTTTTCTCGAGGAATATGAAAAAGGAAAAACCACTTTGATGATGAGGTTGAAGGTTTATATGGACGACATGAATTTGCCATTGAGAGAAATAAAATACTTAAAGACGGAAAGTATTATATCGAAGATCAAAGAGTGGGACACAGCAAGGTGGAGAAGGGAAGCAGAACAGAAATCTACATTAAGTATATATAGGAAACATAAGAACAACATAAAAGACGAAGGTTGGATAGATAATACTGAAGAAGAAACACTAATGGTAAGAGCAAGAACGAATACATTAAACTTGAACCAAGGAAAAAGTGAGACGTGCCCATATAATGACTGTGATAAAGAATCATTAGAACATTTTATATTAGAGTGTAAAGGTTATGACAACATAAGACACAGGTTCAACATTCCAACGGAAAACCAGAGTGAAAGTAAAGAAAAATTATTAGCACAAATTATGCTTTTTAATGTCAACAATAATAATGAAATACAAGAGAAGAAAAACTACATTAAAGAAATCTGGAAGACAAGATACAAGAAATTTAAAGAGCGCGACTAAACAAAACAAGATGTGGGAGCCGATGTGAAGGCTTATCCCACACCCATTACTGTACTGGACTGGACGCACAATACCCGTCAAAATATTTTCAAAATATATCGTCATTCTAAATATCTATGTGATTTTTTAATTATAAAACCTTTAAAATCTTAATTATATTCCGAAATTAATGTGAATTATACTTTTAAAGAAATAATATATATTTATTAGGAGATTTAATCATTCATATAAGGAATAACTAATTATATATGCTATTTTGTCACTGAAATCGAGGAGATAATTTGCTTCTGTGGGAGTTGCTGGGAGTGAGAGGAGCACCAATGAGAAAGGAGTAGAGGTAATCCCAAGTGTTTCAAGTATCTATATACAACATAAATACGTTAATTAAAGAATAAAATCAGTTAGATCAAAGCCACAGATAAGGGGAAAAGGAAGAGCGCCACAAATAGAAGAAGGCTTAATAAGCAAGTTTGAATAACATTCAGTTAATCGTCAGCTGCCCAACGTATTCGTAAGACCGAGTCTTTTCTTGCCACTTCTTTCGGTTGAAGAAGATTCTTCAAATGATGCTACATCAAAACATAAAAACCTCACCATGTTTTCCTTTTAAATGTGTTCAACTCTTTTGGGCCAAAGATTAGGCTACGTCAACGAGATTTCAAATTTCCTTTTTCACTTTTCCTGTCATTACTATTATCATTTTTTCCAACAGGGGTTGCAGCAGATTAAGTGATGATAGAAAAGCAAAAGCACCACCTCTAGAGCCTCCTCAACCATCATGGCACCGATGATCCTCCAGTATCAAACATAACATTTTTACTTAACCAAGATCTGTAGACCTTACTAAAGACCTTGGCTTTATCAATGAGTTACGAAAAAAAAAAAAAAAACATAAAAAAGAAACTCACTATGAAGAGATAGCGTTTCCTTCGTGGTGTCAAAGTCCCAGACGGATGAGATGCCATTTTTCTTTTAGTCTGTCACAATAATCATATCTGCTAAAGGCAGATTATCTTAATTTACATTTGCTGCATAGTAAGTTTTCATTTGGGTGAAGGCATACTCATTTTTAAAAGAAATACCATTAGAACATCCGATGAAGGAGAGAAAACGGAGTCATGGCTTCTACAATACATCAATATGTTTTAAACGTTGCATTGTAGGCCTATCTGACATTATAGCTTCTGCATCTACATGTTTTAAGCGTTGCATAGTAGGCCTATATGACTTCACAGCTTCTGCAGCTATAGAGCGTTGCATTGAAGGCCTACCTGACATTACCGGCACATCGTTGCTTTTGTGCAGTATTCTAAAATCAAGCATTTATATTCCTCTTGTGTTTCTTCAGTATCAGCAAATAAGATCTATTTCATTGTACAAACGATTACGCAATTTCCCAGAAATTTAGACAACTTCAGATTCCGAGGGAAAAAATAATTAAGATAAACTATTTTGATGAGTTACTTTTCATGAATTAAACTGACCAGTTTTAATATTTTAATATTTTAAGGAGTTTGAATTAAAATTCATTATATATATGGTCATCATCTTTTCCTAGGCCTATTGACCCTATAAGAATTTTATCAAACATGGTCTACTGATATTGTTTGGACCTTAGACAGTCATAGTTACCAACAAACAACAGTTGCAGTGAAATCTTGGAAACTATTTGTGACTGTTCGATGGAAATTCTAGGCTGGATATTCAGGTTAAGGAATGGAAATGTTTATAGGCCTAATAAATACGGAGTATTGAATTTGAGGGTGAAAAGTCTTTTATTCTTAAAGCACATCTCAGTGACACAGTGTTCAGACTAAACTTCCGACCCCTGAAAGGTCGACTTGATATTGTTCTTGTAAATAATATGTTTTAATCGTTTAAGACTTCTTGCAACACAACAGAGAACCCGCTGCTTCCTAATAAGCTATTGCTGAGCCATAATTGAAAACAAGGTTCCTAACAGCTACACTCTCATTGCAAAGCATCGACTATAGAAGAGTTTAGCTTTTCAAGTAACTCTCTGCTTCTTTCAACCTCATTATCACCATTGTATAACAGGGTCGGCCTCTCGAGTCTACTCTTCGAATCTATTTATTTGATTTCCCTCTTTTGTTCTTTACATTAACACCAAAGTTTTATCAATGATTTTATAAGTAAACTATTTTTTTGAAATCATGTTTAAATAGGAATAGTATTATCCAGTTTTGTCCTTTAAAAGTTAATAAAGAGATTCATGTTGTGTTGACTCGAAAATTAAGTAAGGGGAAAATGTGCTTTATCCAGCGAGGGATCTGACGGTACCCAATAACTTTCGCAATAGTATCAATGGGTGCCTACCATTGGCCATCAAAATACTGATCTATTTGCTGAAAGAATATTTAAAATTCATAAATAGCTGTAATGATGATTATTATGAAAGGCAACTAAATTCTTAATTATCAAACTTTATAAAAAAAAATTATGAATTTATCAACAAATCTGTAAACTTTACATAAAATGTTTGAGTCTTCTTAAATGGAGAATATTTTCCGACAAGTAATGGCAGTGATATCTGTATCGTCCTGGATAACCTAAAGTAAAGAGACTCGGGTTTTCCGAGAGTCCTGGGTCGGGTCAAGCCCTAAGAAATCGACTCCGTTGAGGATCCTTCCTCTTGGGTGTCTTTCGATTCAGGACTACCTCTCGGTTTGGGGTTCCGAGACAGGCAGGATAGAAAGATAGTATCCTGTCACTGACGTCCCCCGGTTATCCAGCAAAACAGCAACAGGCTTTCTTTGGTCTGGTGTTGAATTCTTCTCTTCCCTCTCTCTCTCTCTCTCTCTCTCTCTCTCTCTCTCTCTCTCTCTCTCTCTCTCTCTCTCTCTTATAATTATTTATTTTTGCATTGGGCAAGCGTTGTTCGTAAGTTGCCACTTAGTAATAAACCTTATATTTCAGTTAGGAGATATGTGTATGTATGAAACAACTGCTATGAAAAATTCAGTCATTGAAAAATATTGGATCGTTAAAAAAATCGTGCTAGAATATTTCAGAACAAAAAATAAATACGGTAATGTAGCCCGAATCTCTCTAAATACCGTGATTCCCTGGAACTGAGTGGGAAAGAGGGCGTCAAGAGGGAAAATAATTCAAGCTTAGTCCTGTTGTCTAATAATAACAATTAATGCATTTGGTTTATGAATTCAAAGTTATTATTTAATTTTGCTTGTGTCGTTTTGTGTATAAAGCAAAAGTTAGTTGGGGTCGTGGTTTCGAAACTTGCAATAAATCATTATAAGCCAAATTTCAGGTTATAGTCAAAGCGGCCTATATACTGTAGGTCCAATCTCTCGTGAGGTTTATTCAGGGAGAAGAAATAATGATAAATAAGTAAGCGAGGTAGTGTGTTATATTTGCTATTCAAACTATAATTAATTCTACCTCTATTATTTAATTTTACTTCACGAATGGAAGTCTATAATAGGGTCAGACATATTAACCCAAAGCTGTAATGTGCAGATTCTACAATAGAAACGTATCTCGAATAATAATAATAATAATAATGATAATAATATGGCTCTGTAGTCTTGGCTTTATAACATACTAGGGCATGGCTATATGTCAGATGGCAACAATAAATATTTGCATCAAATCTTATAACTTAATAAAGGTGTCTATCTGGGCATAAAGTTGCGATTTGTGAAATTTCTCCACAGTCTCTTCATTTTATTTTTAGGCCTATAAGCTTAATAAGAATTATAAAATCAAAAGTGCGAACTTCAAGTCACATATAACAGTAAGGCGAGGAGGGGCAAACTGAGCATTCAAACCTTCACAAGTCGGGCTAACTAAACAATAAGTAAATCTCAAAAGACGAAACTTTCTAAAGACATTAATGAACCAGGTAATAGACAATGATTAAGACTGATAATACAAATATTATAGTTTAAGTAAATAGTAGACAGCAACAATTCATTAAAACATATGTATAATTCTTTGTAATACATAGGCCTATGTGAATAATAAAACACGCAAATTCCAGTAAAACAATTAGAATAAAAACAATTTCATCTTTTAAAAGACATCATTATTTTCTTGGTATAATATACTTAGGCAAACTATATATATATATATATATATATATATATATATATATATATATATATATATATATATATATATATATATATATATATATATATATATATATATATATATATATAGTTGTTTATCCTCCTGGGAATGTCAAGCAATCTATTACAAATATTTTCCTCACGCACAGACTCCCAAGATGATAAGCATTTTCTAATGATTGCTTGTCTACTATTGCGAACGGGAAACGATTATGAAAATGAACGTTTGGTTATAAAAATGAGTTAACTCTTTGTTTCCTTCTTCGGTTGTGTAGCTGTATACTGTACATATAGGCAGTAAGACTATACTTAATTGCCACATATTATTCATCTTGCTGCCTGAAATAGTACACTCTAAACCTCGTATCTGTAGCCGCACAGTGCTGTGTAGGTCAGACCAAAACAATAGCATTCTCGTCAACTGCAGCATTCCGACTTGCACCTACAATTAGTCTGCTACCGGTAACTCTCTGCAATGGGTGGAAGCTTTGTCCTAATTATCTTTTCTTAGTCTAGCACAAGTTTAAGGGAATTTTTCCTTTCCTTGTCACCCTGAGTCTCACCCCACATCCTCGCTTTGATCTAGTTTCAGCTTTCATACTAAATGGCCAGTAGAAATAAAAAACAATGTCTGCTCTCTTGTATTTGGTAGAGTGTGCTTGTATTGTAAGAAGTACATCGAGCATTGCTTACTCTTCAAAAGTTTTTGAACTTCTTGAGGGCCTATCACCCACTAATGCTACACCAGGGTTGTAACTTGGCTCTCAAGAATAGTAATGAGGTGGGATTTTTGACATGTGTGGAGCTTTCTGCTATCATTGGAGAGAAGAAGTCTGTGATTGGTTCTGATGACGGAAGAACTCCTTCAAGTCATACTCTCTGCCCTGGCATGATATGAACAGCTTGGAGAACAGACGATTGTTTGCTTTGAAGAGTCAACAGATACTGATACCTGTAGTAAAAAGTTGACCCTGTTCCTTTTGATTTGTTTATAGATGGTGGATTCTTCTTTTCTTCCCCGTCTCTTAATAAACTCCTGGAAATTGACATTTCCTTTCTCAAAGTGTGCGCTAACCGCTCTGAAAAAACTTCAGTGTGCAATGTTCTTTGCATCAAGTGAAAACAGGTCTCAACTCTCAGCCTGGAGAAGATTGCTCACATCTTGCATGCCTTGTGAGAGCTTTTATATTTTCTCAAGGAACACTGTGCTCGTACTGTTTTGTCATGCTGGATGGTGTGTTTAGAACCCCCTTGATCCCACTTCTTGCCTCATACTGTGTACCCTAGTGGCTGACTTCAGGACCAGCTACCATCCACCATCTCAGTACTGATAGGTCTTCAGTCATGCCCATTGCACTCCCGCCTGCCTTGATGACAGTGATGGACCCAGAACAAAAAGCATCTCATTTATTACATGGAAGAGGGAAATATTAGTCACATAGTGTAGCCATTATGTTTTTGTGGTTGTTATGCACATGGTGATTTGAGCTCTTCACTCTTCTTCTTCTGGCAAGGACAACAATTGCTTCAGTCAGTCTGGAATTTACAACCCTGGGTCTGTTACTTGCCATCTTGGTGAATGGCATTCACGATATCATGCTATGGTAATTATCTTTATTCCGTGAATCGAAGTCGAGGATTTATCCTTTTACCACCTTGATCTCAATCATTTAGAATAAGGTATGAGATACGACTAGGTTCGAGAATAAATATAAATGACTTACACCTAGCTTGACCGTTCATACAGTATCGTTCAAGTCCTTTGCAGTCTGTTCAGCAACCAAGACACTACATGCAAAGGGCTATAGACCTGTTAATCTTAGCTTGGCTCTCCTGCGCTGGTACAACCGGTAATATATGGTTGCTAATTGATCCAGGGCTTATTAGACAGCATCTGGGACGGTAAAATAATGATTTAGGCACACTAAATAATCATTCGGTTGATACTGAGCCCCATACTGAGGTTCACAACAGTGGTGCCATCCAGCGTGTCCTGATTGAGTGTTGACATTGCTCTACTGCTATGAGGAAGTCAATGGCTAAGTACATATTTCTAAATTCAGATTCTACGCAGTAAAAAAAATGTATGATTTGACATCAAGAGCATTCAGATAAGGCAAGTCTTTGCGATCTTATTGCGAAGTGCAATATTTCTGTAAATTCAATAGAATCCCTTTTATTAAAAAGAGCAATCCCGACGAGTCTGCGTGCTAATTTTGGTGTCTGGTTCCGGAAATGGAACATTCTCCGGAAAATTTTCTGATATCGTCTCCACTATCAGTAGAAGCATCAAATAATGATTACCAAAGTATTTGAAAAAAAAGAGGATAAGTAAAAATTATCATTAATTAAACATAACTGAAATCTGTTGGTGAAAATTGATACCAAATACTTTGAAAAGATGAGTAATTGACAACAACTGCAATAATAATAATAATAATAATAATAATAATAATAATAATAATAATAATAATAATAATAATAATAGCTATAAATTCAACTGAATGATAAAGCAAGCAAAGAAGTAAAAATTATAATAAGCAAAACTTGAAGTACTCTTAAACTGTGCATAAATATCGCTCAAAAGAAGGAAAAAACGAAAAAGATATTTGTGCTTTGGCCGACTATGGCCAATCCTCAGCCTATACAATACATTCCTCCCAAGAGCTTGACTCTGACATGTTTAGTTTATTAAATTAATCCCCCAAAATACATCATTTCACCATGCCCGCAAAGTCCTTTGCCATTAGTATCAATATTACTAACAATGGGATTTAATTTCTGTGTACTGCTTGGCACAACCGGGTTCAAGTCCCATTGATTTCGATCGTGGCGTTAGATAATTGAATTTCAGGATATCAAAAATTATTTCTAGGGTAGGTGTAAGTAGTGTGGAATGACCCTCAAAGATCCTAGCATTTAGCATAATGGTCTAAATGACACAGACAACTGCTAACAATGAGCCTGTGCAAATCAAATTAAGCTTCCAATAGAATAGTTTAATGAACAATCCTTTTTCAGAGAGTCAAGCTTTATAAGAGAAGACTAGCACTGCCCATTTCATCCAATTTTGAAAAAGGGAAAAATCATACATCTTAGCATTTTTTTTAATGAGTCTTGGGGAAAAAAAATTAAGATCCAGAGGGAATTTTTTTTATGGTATGCTACAAAATTCTCCCTCCACTGTCATGAAATACTTCTTGTTGCTAATTATTTCTGGATTGATCCACCATCCCATCTAATTGACCCCGACTACAAGTAGAAAGGCGAGAGAAAAACAACACGGCAGAAGAGAAGGAAAGAACAGAACCTCTGTAATATATATCTACGTGAAAAAAAAACCAGATCAATAACATACTCTTAAAAGTTAACAATTACTACAGCAGAGTTAGGTAGTTCAATATTCGACTGGTCTCGCACTCCCAGACACCTGTCGTCCAGAAAGGGGTTAAATGGAAATCTCTCTAAAACACCCGGACATCCATCAATTTATATGAGTGACTGTTCAATGATGAAACTGTTTTAAACTAGTTTTAATCCTGTCTGTGAATGAGTTCTGCATTATTTTCTTTTACGTAAACTTTGTTTATTTTTCTTTTATGACGATTGGTAGCTTTGTGTTTTTGTCAATATTTTTTAATTGGTTCCAGACCCATCTTCGGGTGTTCAGTAAAATACGGTTCTCCGACCTTTATATACTAGACATACCGTTTACATATTAGCAATAATTTAATTCTTTTAATCTTTTGTAAGATAAAAAAAGTTATCCATTTTCATAACAGCAATGATATTCGTCATACAATGAAGTGTACTTTAAGGTCAAAGTAGTTTAGGTAGTTATACGCCCAGGTTGCTGAAAAAATATCAAAAGATCTGAGATTTGAGCAAAAAAACTGCAATCTCTCAATAAATGTTCCAGTAGGTTTTACACTCTTCTTAGTATTATGTTTCTCTTGAGATTATGTCGTTGTAAAGCATTAATAACTTTTGTTTTGCATAAAAAATCTATCACATAATTGAGTTTGGTAATAGTCCTCATTATTTTAATAACATCGAAGTCTATCAAGTTACGCCTCTTCTGATTGATTAATTGTGAAGTTTTAGTATGCAAAATTAATAATCTAATTATAATTCATCAATGAATTTGGGAGTGATTTACATGAAATTACCTTTAATTAAATTATGATTTAATGTCAAACTTAATTACATCAAACACTTTTAGAGACGAGATGGGACATAATTAATCACTATAATGAAGTTATCCAAAAATACAGTATATGAGGCGCATAAATATAGAATATAAAAGAGAGAGAGAGAGAGAGAGAGAGAGAGAGAGAGAGAGAGAGAGAGAGAGAGAGAGAGAGATCAAGTTTTCTGGCACCCTGACATCTAAGGTCATTGACGCCGTAGAGAGAGAGAGAGAGAGAGAGAGAGAGAGAGAGAGAGAGAGAGATAATATTTCGAAAGAAATGAAATAGTGGATACCCTAATCAGGGAAGTTTAATGATATATGAAACATACTGTACGTCTTTTGAACGCTTTAATTAATAATATAATTATAACAAAAAAAAGCTAAAGGAAAACCCATCCTAATGAAACTGCCATTAAGCATCATTTCATCCCCATCTACACATTTCTGAAGAATTATAGATTATTTACAAGATTATGCATATTCCGCAAGCATTATATCTCCAAGTTATTAAGGATTTACAATGAAATAATCTCAAGAGAAACATAATACTAAGAAGAGTGTAAAAACTACTGGAACATTTATTGAGAGATTGCAGTTATTTTGCTCAAATCTCATATCTTTCGATATTTTTTCAGCAACCTGGGCGTATAACTACTTAAACTACTTTGACCTTAAAGTACACTTCATTGCATGACGAAAATCAGTGCTGTTATGAAAATGGATAACTTTTTTCATCTTACAAAAGATTAAAATAATTAAATTACTGCTAATATGTAAACGGTATAACTTTCTAGTATATAAAGGTCAGAGAACCGTATTTTACTGAACACCAAAAAAAATGGGTCTGGAACCAAGAAAAAATAATATTGACAAAATCACAAAGCTACTAATCGTCATAAAAGAAATCAGCCTCCTACAGTTGAGAAAAATAAACAAAGTTTATGTAAGAGAAAATAATGCTGAACTAATTCCCAGACAGGATTAAAACTAGTTTAAAACAGTTTCATCATTGTACCCATTCAGAGCTTACTTGATTGACAGTAGCCACGTCTTAATAGTCAATTGATAATTTTTTCTTTAAGTATATTGATTGCCTGGATCCGAAAGATCAACTCTCCTGGAACCCTAAATCACATATGGGCATCCCGTCTACAGGAATCATCAAACTCTCTTAATCATCATCTAGAATTCTGACATTTTCCTTGTGAGGAGATTAACTCTCACAAGGAAGGAACTAACATATAACATTATTTGAGCGATTGGAGTGACCTTGTCCAAACACAAAGCAAAAGGTAGTCGGGTCGTTCCTCAGGAATAATCTATGCATAGATTCCTACGCAAAGAAATTTATTAAAAAGTGTAAAATACAGATCCAATTACATACAGACAACAAATATATTAGAACAACGACCATCTCCCCATTAATATATAGTTATACTATTCGAAAGAGGAGTCCTATCACACTGGAGAGACCGGTAAGAATAACAAGAAATCCCCTACTGGATCTTTTCCTATTTACGATTTGTGACGCTGAAAGAGGTTGGGTGAAAGGGCACCACCTGTCCTTGCGAAACACTAACTTCGAAATTGCCAGTTCAAGTTTCAGATTTTACAGAGATTGCAAAACAGTAGGAATATCTATAACAATTTATAGGATAACAAATGGATGATTGTATAAAAGTAAGTTTCTCGTTATTGCTATGGATATGAAGGAAATATGATGAAATAATCCAAAAATGCCATGAAACGTGCTTCAAACTGATATTTTCACGTGAAGAAATGAGACAAACGGAAGACAAGGCATTGCAGAAGAAAACAAGAAACTTACAAATTTATCAAATCCCTTGAAAAAAAAAAAAGATATGTAACCCAAATTTTTTAGATATAATGCGTCTCAAAAAGACAGGCCTTAATGTTAAAGAATAAGGAATTGTAAAGCAATTAAGTGAACCGAGTACATCAATCAATATTATAAAAGAATGGTTAGTAAGGAATAATAGTTTCTTAGTAGAAAGTTTCTTGCGATAGGAAGAATATTGGCATAACTTTACTTAGCAAACAGTGGAATTATGATTGAGGCAGAAAAAACAGATGAAAGAAAATGAAAATGGGATGAGTTTTGTGACATTTGTCAAGAGACTTTTTGGATGAACCCAAGAACAGACAACAACCAACATTAGCCAGTTCATATACCTACACAGATAGTTCATTATCAATACACTGAACATACCTTTACATACTATGCTATTTGCCTTTATTCTATTTAGCGAGGACTTTCATACGCTATGGATATTAAAGCCCTACATAACAATACATCTTCACTAGCATCTATCCGGTAATTTATGTTTTTCTCTCTTCCCAACACTTTCAAAACATACACTTTCCACCAACATGTAGTCCTTCGTTCTCTTAACATGACAAAACCCCTAGAGTCACTATAGATCCTTTTTAATTCATCCTACTCCGCATTAGCCATAAACAAGTATTTTCAACGGCTTACAATGTTCTTTATTTTACATTCAACATCAAAATCTCTCGCCTGTATTTAGCTACGTCCACATTTCCTTTTTCTCCGACTCAACTTCCAATTCGCTTCCTTCTAGCCCTCCTTTCTCCCACCTCTTTCGACTGTATGCCATTCCTCGTCTTCCTCTTCTCCTCCTCCACCTCCCCAGCTTCAACCTCTCTCCTCCTTCTCCATCTCCTCAGGTCCTACCTCTCTCCTCCTCCTCCAACTCTCACTATTTTCCGTCCATCCTCTTCCACTAAATCCCTCACTAAAATCCAAATATTAATTTGGCTTACTATTATACAATAAGCCGAGGCTTATGTATATTCATTGCAGCTGTTTGTTATTTTTTGGGGAAGTTGAAATCATCCAAATATTGTTTTATCAATGATCTGACAACACGAAAATAATCCTGTTCAGACCAGGAATCATTTTGTTTGAATTCTTTAAAAATATAATTTCTGATGAGCAATAAAGTCCATAAATTATAACATAGTTCATGATATTGTGTAACTAATTTATGAAGTACCATACTAATGAAAAACTACGAAGGCTTACATTTTCACGGTAGAAGAAACACACAATAAATATTCCCCTTTTGCGCAACATCTGTCCGTTGAATACAAAATTGGAAAATTTAAATTGATTTTTCTTCCTTCTTTTAATCCCTTCTCTTTGTTAAGTGTTTCAAAGTACTCTGAACGATAAAGAAAAATACCCAACAAACATTTCCATCCTTAATTATAATTGGCCATTAATCCACGACTCCTAACTAAGATACTCTTGCCTCTACTTCACATGTGGCATATAATGTGTTAATTAAAAATATAAAGATGAGACAAGCAAACTTATAACAGTGTAAAACATATAAAATTTAACTTACATCTACTTTACGTTTAATAAATTTTCATCTTCAAGTATTGTATGCAAAAGTATTTTTATACATAAGCCTACTATGGAAATGAAATAAATATGGCCAGTAACTCTGAAATTCGATTTAGTTGTGGGGATGGGATAGTCAGTTTAAATGTCAAGAACAAGATTATAAAAAACAATGCGTTTATTTCTCAAGACATGATTATACTGCCAACAGTAAAACAATACTATTGAGTTTCAATAAAACAAATATGTTAGATATCTGTATAATATACACGATTAATATAATTATAAACGGGTTGCTTAATATTATTATTAAAACTATTCACAATGTCAATGTTGGAAAATGTATTTACCTTAGTACACAAGATTCCTCAGATTACAACGTTAATATATATATATATATATATATATATATATATATATATATATATATATATATATATATATATATACATACGGGGATCACTCATTCACGAAGAACATAGTTAACTAAACTGAAAAAAAGGTAAAATTAAAATGCAATGCTTCTTTCCTATTTAATAATCTAACTTTTTTATCAGTTCAGTTAACAATGTCATATCGACAAAAAACACCAATTAGAATATTCTAACTATTCTAATATTTCAGAAATATGACTGGTAGCATGAATCGTGCAAGTATCTATAAAGACCTTCTTTGAAAAAGACCCTCAGCAGAGGTAATCAGATGAACATATCTTACCCCACAAATCTCCATTTCTTTGATCCCACCGCCAGGGGGACGCCAGAGCTTTATGGGACTTAGGAAGAAGAAGAAGAGGGATTCAGCGAAAGACTGGATTACCTCTGCTTGCAAAGAATGACTTATTGGATTCTTTGGGGGATTTTTATGACGCAAGTTTCTGGTTTCCAATTTGCGACAATTCTTTCCGGTCAGTCAACTAAGGAGAAAATGAAATGGATGAGCTTGAAACTTGGCGTTCTTATAATGGCTTTTTGGGAAAAAAAAATCCCGTATGAACAAAATCATAATAAATAACACTGTTTCCTAGTGCTTCGTAGGGCTAGTTACCAAGCTATGCGAACTACTGAAGAATTACCATATATTAGCGTATGCGACCCGTCAAAAATGACGGCTAAATACTTAGACAAATGCACACACACGTACACCCTTTCACCACGGTATGACTACTCTATCTCCCTCCCTCTACCCGAAGGATGGGGAGAGCTGAGCGTGACCAAAAAGAAATATATATATATATATATATATATATATATATATATATATATATGTGTGTGTGTATGTATGTATGTGTGTGCATATATATATATATATATATATATATATATAGTAATTGTGTGCATGTGTGTATATGTATATATATATATATATATATATATATATATATATATATATATATATATATATATATATATATATATGTCTCCAGACACTTGTTCTTTAGAATGACTGGTTGAATAGATCAAATATTTAATAATCACACGAATAAACAATGAACGTAAATGAAGAGATAAAATTTGGAAAACGCACAATAAGAAACTTGAGAGAGAGAGAGAGAGAGAGAGAGAGAGAGAGAGAGAGAGAGAGAGAGAGAGAGAGAGAGAGAGAGAGAGAGAGAGAGAGATAGCACCTGTACAAAATTTTCCCTCGTGTCCTTAAAAAAACCCATTGGCTAATATTAGGAGAGCGAGACAGACGCAATGAGAGAGATGAGAGAAAATTATGCGTTTATTTCTGAATCGAAGGAAATGGACGTAAATAAACTATCATCGATAAAATTATACCAACGCCAATTTTCGAGAGAAATATGACCAGAGCTAAAGGATGATTTGCTCAACTCTTTTAAATAATTTTTTCGATATCTGTGCACTAAGCACATACTTCTTGTTATCATGTTCGGAACATACAATAAACTTAGTAAACAATCTTCCACAGATTCTAATGAGAGAGAGAGAGAGAGAGAGAGAGAGAGAGAGAGAGAGAGAGAGAGAGAGAGAGAGAGAGAGAGAGAGTACAGCATTTGTGCAAACATTTCCTTTGTGTCCTTAATAAAATTCGAGAGAGAGAGAGAGAGAGAGAGAGAGAGAGAGAGAGAGAGAGAGAGAGAGAGAGAGAGAGAGAGATTGCTCCAACTGCAAATAATTTACCTTCGAGCCTACAACAAAAGATTATCTTAGTGCCCCTGTAATGAGGACTAACAAGATCATTTTGAAAAACGAAAGACTTTAGGTTGGGCTTGCTCTCTATTCTGCTAAAAGACGAAGATATCTAAGCAAGGAATATGGTTTTCAGAAAATTTTCTATTAAAATTATCTCAAACAATAAGTAAAATAACGCAAAATACACAATCTATATCGTTAATATTTTCACTTAACTAAATTAAATTACTGTAAGTTAGTTGACTAACATCAGTACGACAACAGCAGTTAATAATTTTTTACTCTTAAAGATTCAATTACAAACGAACTTGATACTAAAGAGGAGAAAACCAGCATTCTTCTTCTCTCCTACTTGCAACAAAAAACCAAGTTTATTTCAAGCTAAACATGAAAACGGTATGTAACTGACGACAGTTAATATGATAGAGAAGGGGACTAAGTGGTTTGATGCTATTGCATTTCTTTGAAGTTAGATGGCGTGGAGGGGGGCAGAACTAAAAGTGTAAGGGGGAGTTTGAGATTGAAAACTGGAAACGAGAAGCTAGGATTGATATTTCTAGCTTGAGCGAAAGCGGGCTGGTTTATTGGGAAATGGAGTTGTGGGAAACGGAGTTATGGAGCTGAAAGAAAGTGGGAACACGGAACCAAACAAGGAGGGATCCTGTTTACCTGAAACTGGAGGTGTGACAGATAGGCACTTCAAAGTCAGGGATGGGAAGGGATGGAATGTAGCTGGATTCTGAGGTAAGGATCCTTGAGCGTCGTTTGGAAAGGTCCTCCGGGTTCTGTTGCAATACATTTCCGAAAAAAGGGTTATTCCAGAATCACAGTGTGGGTCCTGTGGTTACTGGAGTACACTAACACGTTGGAGTGAGCCTGGAAAAATTAACTTTAAAGTAGGACATTAGGGGTAAAACACTAGTATGAACAGGTATAAAAATCCCATTAAGACAACATTCGGTACTAGCAAGCGGATATTAGGACACAGTGGGGTTTGACTCGAATATGTTGTTGCATGGGATTTAAGATTGGTAAAGGAGAGCTACATAAAATAATAGGAGGTAGGACTATGGTTGTGAGGGGCAGTGAGCGTTAAAGCGAGGCTTCATATATAAAAACCTTCAAACCTGCGAGGATCGGATTTATAAATTAAGGCTCTGTGGCCAGTGCAACTGGGATAAAGAAGGTGGTTTTGAATCTGGCGTAGGTGGAGATGGAGAAGATAGATCTATTATTATTATTATTATTATTATTATTATTATTATTAATACCTCTGCCAACGAAGTTGGAAGAAGGTTATGTTTTACTCCCTGTTTGTGTGTTTGTTTTTGTTTGTGAACAGCTTCCTGGCCCGTATTTTAATCGTAAATTAATGAAACTTGCATGGATTAACTGTTATGTAAAACGCTGGAAATTATGAAATTTTGGAAGGTCATGGGCAGGCAAAATGTCCAATTCACGTAATCAACCATAAGTTTGGACATCGTTGTCACAGAGACTTCAAAATTGGTTCATATTTGAGGGTATGAAAATCCATCCCAAATAATTTTAAGCGTAAAGTAATGAAACTTGCAGGGATTTTAAATGGTTGGGTAAAGAGCTGGAAATGACTAATTGATTCTGGGAAAGGTGCACTGGTTTCAGGAAATAAGCTGCCGTGGTGGAGGTCTGCACTCTTA
>NC_090727.1:16714305-16718881 GCF_036898095.1 Palaemon carinicauda | reverse complement strand
AGAATCTTTTTAAAGCAGCTTTTATGATGAAGTTATCATATTTTATTAATTTGGTTTCTTGTGCAATTTTGAATAATTACTCGTAATAATTTTTCACTGATCAAATGTAGTTTCAGAAAGAGCATTATCTTGCTTATATATCAGGAAAACTTGCTTTTTAAGATTTTAGTTCTTGGATTTGGTTCTGTCAACCACTGGATGCTGATGAGTAAAGCTGAAGTTTCTGATACATCAGATTTTATTCCCATGTCTACTTGTTAGAGTTGTTTTTGCTGAATAGGCTTACGAACGGGTATTGGGGGAATTTCGAATATTGATGCTGAAGTATGTAATGAATAACTACATTTCGTATTCCAAAGTAATGGAAAGGACAAAGTGTAACAGGTTTCACTTCTAATATTGATATAAATGACGGCTCACTTCGATTACTCTGGTTTCATATAATGAGAGGGCCGAGAACTGAAATAATTCAGTTGTATATTTTATTCACTCTGTAACTAGGTATTGCTAACAGTGCACCTGACACGCATGGAACCTGTTGGCATTACTTAGAGGTCTTGCAGCATCCCGTCGGCCTCTAGTAGCACTCACTCTTTAGTCATATTCGATACTTCTGATCCCGCTACTTTTCTTGCTGTCCAACCACTTAACTTTTCTGCTTTTGTGTAACCGCTTGATTTTCCCGTTGCGCTTGGATGCTGAAAGGCCTCACAGGCCCCAACACTGAGTTGTACACTCCCAAATCATAAATCTGTTCTAAAATTAGGTTTTTATGAAAGGAGTAATAGATCTACAACTCGGTGTTTACCAATGTAACCGAAACGGTATACTGT
Organism: Palaemon carinicauda; assembly: GCF_036898095.1. Lineage (NCBI taxonomy): Eukaryota > Metazoa > Arthropoda > Malacostraca > Decapoda > Palaemonidae > Palaemon > Palaemon carinicauda. The sequence goes on along the minus strand of NC_090727.1, from coordinate 16,718,048 downwards.
ATATCTCTCTCCTATGAAGACACCAGTTTCCCTTTGCAGATCGGCGATGGTTATCACTATTAAGGAATAACCATTTGTAATTGCAGACGATACAGTTTTGGTTCATATTAGGAAAAGGATGGTTGGTTATTCTTAAGATTGAAGGGTATTTGGCTCCCATGAAATTATAAAGAAAAATACGCTATAAGATGAAATTCAGATTTTTATGAAAATCTAACAAGAAAAACGATATCTGATTATTTAGTACTGGTTCATTGCCAGTCTTATATTTCACGAACATCTCTTAAAGAGGAAGATGAGAAGGCATTGGACAACGCTTGCATTAATCACCGGATTTTTTGTTGGATCCTCAATTAGAATGTTAATTTCGTATGTTTAATTCAAGGTATGCACCCCGTGTCTAAGTAGATACTCTAATTTTTCAATTCCATGCATGATCAGTAATTAATTAATTAAGAGAAAGAAAGATAATTCAACTCAATTTTCGGTAATGCCAAATAAAACACTCCTTTTTAACCCATCCGCATTACACGAAGTATGCTTACACATTAACCCATTCGCTTATACACTTCTAAAACAAGGTCATGAATCATGTGAAAAAAAAAAACCTACTCTATTGAAATGCTGGCTTAAATTTTTTATCTTGTTTATTTTTTTCTGGGTATAATAATTATGAATAACAAAATTGTACAAGTCCGTAGTATTACAACATTGCCACATTTAGCCAATCAAAATGGGATATCTGTTTCTAAAGCATAATTGCGGATGATGGGAATGCAGAGAGAAAAGCGGAGAGAAGAAATTGCTTGTAAATCGTGTTGAGTTTACTGCTGCTTCTTTGTCGACTTTTATTAATATGAATATATTTTCATGATCATTCTGTCATGTTGTACTCGAATACAATGCAAAAGTCGAACCCGTCGTCCTTGATCCAGTTTTGTTATTCTTATATTTAGATCAAAGCTAAATATTCTTCAGTATATCTCCAATCAAGATGTTTACTTATTGAAATTATCAGGAATGGTCAATTATTATTATTATTATAATTATTATTATTATTATTATTATTATTATTATTATTATTGCTGTTGTTGTTATTATTATTCACCGGACAATTACGTCTTGGCGAATGTAGAAGACCTGAAGAGTTCTTGTGTATCATTTTTAGCTTATTGTTATTATACACAATTCCTTATGGCAATTGACAAGGGCAGAATAATGAATTGTTTATAGTATAAGTAATTGCATTGTTAAGCTAATATACACTAGTAGGGTCTTTGACTCCTGATTATTACTATCATTATTATTTTTATGATCATCATCATTGTAATAAAATGCTTATGATAAAGCAGTTTAGAAAAAAAATTAGAAAATAGTATTGTGTCCTTATACATCTATTACAAGTGAAAGTAGAGAGAGAGAGAGAGAGAGAGAGAGAGAGAGAGAGAGAGAGAGAGAGAGAGCTTTCGAGAATCTGTTCATTTCGCCTTGTCAATGTAACTAAAAGCGCTAAAACTACTAACAAAGTAAAACTGAGAAAATAAAAAGCAGCATAAAACAGGACTGTAACAAATACATCAGTTATAACTGTTGTTTCTTTTCATAATATTTTCACTATTACACAATTTGAATAAAATGAATACAAACATCGTTAACCCAACTCGCTTTAAACCGCCTGGGGCCCTGGAACCTTCATACCAAAATGTTTATTTTTAGTTTTGGTTGTTGTCTTTCTTGCATGATTCCGATTTAACTGTCTCGCGAGTTCTCACTGCCCCGGAGACATTCATTAAGGCCGAGTTTTTGTTAATTTCGTTGTATTCTCTTGGAAAGAAGGACGGTTTATGGTTCTTGTCTTCCATAAGTGTTGCACACCTATTAAAGGCAGCATACTCTAATAAAGTCTTTAGCAAAATGAGAACTTTTGAAATTGTTTCGGGATAACCATTTGAATAAACATTAATACTTCTGATACGGCACACTCGTAAACACGCTCACTGGCAAGTTATATATACAGTAATATAATATAGAACAAGCGCCAGATTAGTGTACAGTATATATATATATATATATATATATATATATATATATATATATATATATATATATATATATATATACACATATATATACACATATATATATATATATGGGTCTGTTTATGGTCTTTCTATTCTAGTTCACACCCACACACTTTCTTCGTTCCCCAATCCATCGTCTCCTCTTCCTTCCCCTGCTTCGTTTGCAATGCCTAGGGAACTTACTAAATCTTTAGAACATAAGTTATTTAAAACTTGGCGAGCTAGGAAAAGAGTAATGATGGGAATAAAACTTAAGAGACAAAAAAAGTGAAATGGAAACGAGAGCAAACTAAAGTAGAGGGCATTCAAGAAAAAGAAATGGATATGGATAGGACATACAGTATAATGAGGAAGACAGATAATAGATGGATATCAAGAGTAACAGTATGGGTGTACATATATATATATATATATATATATATATATATATATATATATATATATATATATACACATATATATGTATATATGTGTATATATATGTATATATGTATATATATATATATATATATATATATATATATATATATATATATATATTCATTCCTCAGACGCTTAGGTTACCTCTGGGGTACCCTCGGAAACCACAACGGGTTGTTGTTAAGAAAGGGGAGGGGTGGGAGTGGTTGAGTTTGTGTCTATTCGTGTTCGTGTCTTTACATAGCTAAATAGTTAGACGTCATTTATGACAGCTTGGGCACACTAGTCTATATATATATATATATATATATATATATATATGTATATATATATATATTTATCTATATATTTATATATATATATATATATATATATATCACTACACTCATGATTTTAATCGATGTAAATATCAACCACAATTGCATTTAGTACCAAATTCTACCTTGGAAATATATATCCACTGGAAATCATTTATAGTAATATCTCCTGGCTGGGCAGAGATTCGAACTCGTGCCACTCAGCCGAAACCATACCTGCGAGGACTCTGTCAACTGAACTATCAAGAGAGATGATAAACTTACAAGTCACCGTACATATTACCGTCGAATTGAGGATTCTGTTCTTAGACTTGAAATGAACTCATCTCCACCATGATAGCTGACTTGTGAGTTTGCAACACCTGGTTATTCAAGAAGAATAATTATCACTAACCCTCGGGATTTTAATTAATCTGAATATCAACCACAATGGCATTTAATACCGAATTCTACCTTGAGAATATATATCCACTGGAATTAATTTATAGTAATAGCTTCTGGCTGGGCAGAGATTCGAACTCGTGCCACTCAGCCCAAACCATGCCTGCAAGGACTCTACCAACTGAGCTATCAGAGAAATATAAGGTTATTATAAGTCACCGTACATATTCCTGTCGAATTCAGAGTCTGTTTTTAGACTTGAAATGAACCCATCTCCACCATGATAGCTGAATTGTGAGTTTGAAACACGAACAAAATGTAATTGTCGACAGATTAGAATCTCCCCCCAATTAAATATTTTCGACTCGCCAATTAATGCATATTAATTGATAATTTAACTGAATAGCCAATTGTAATTACAGTGAGCTGAAGGAAAAGTATCATCTTTTATGACAATCCACTAAGCTTTAGGTAGTATTTAGAAGTTTCTTCATGAAGTTTCGGGTTTTATTGTTGTAGCCAAAGAGAGACAAGTTAGAGGAGT
>NC_090727.1:16654305-16709305 GCF_036898095.1 Palaemon carinicauda | reverse complement strand
TTTGTTAGATCGATAAAGGCTATGTGAAGATCATGGTTTTGCTCATGGCATTTCTCTTGTAGTTGTCGGGCCACGAATATCATGTCACAAGTGCTGCGTTCTTTACGAAAGCCACATTGCGTCTCTGGTAGTACATTTTCTGAAATGTGTTTGCAAAGTCTTGCAAGCATTATTCTTACCAGGATTTTACTTGCAACGCCAAGCAAGGTGATGCCTCTGCTATTGTCACAGAGGGAACGGTCCCCTTTACGTTTGCAGATTGTGACAATGTCTGAGACAAGCCACTCATGGGGGACTTCTTCCATGTTCCAAATAGAGAGAATAAGGTTGTGGAGATGTTGATGGAATAAGTAGCCCCCCTCCTTGAATAGTTCAGCTGGTAGACCATCAGGGCCGGGGCTTTTGTTGTTTTTCATGGCCCTGATGGCTTGTATAGTTTCTGGGAAAGTGGGGTCGGTATCTAGGATTTCTGAGTGAGGAAAATGAGGGATGTTGTTGAGGATATTAGGCTCTACAGGATTTCGTTGGTTAAGGATCAAGCTGAAATGTTGTGCCCAGCGATCTATTATTTCCTGTTTGTTTTTTAGGAGGTTTCCTTCTAGAGAGCGAACAGGAGTTATACTACTTTTTGTTGGGCCATATAGAATTTTGATAGAGTTGTAGAGACCATGTTGATCATTTGCATTTGTGTATGATTGAGTTTCTTTTGCACGGTCATTCCACCAGTTATTTTCCATGTCTCTGAGTATTTTCTGCACTTCTGATCTTAGCTGTTGGGAGTTTTCTTTGAGAGCTACAGAAGTATGGTGTGAGAGCCATGCATCGTGCACTTTATTTTTTTCTGTGATTAGGTCATGTATACCATCAGCATTGTTATCAAACCAATCTTGATCCTTATGCTCAGAACACAACCTAGTCATCACCAACACCCTTTTTCAGCTCAAAAAAAAAGCACAAAACTTCGTGGATGCACCCAAGGTCAAAACACTGGCACTTGATTGACTATGTCATAATCAAAAAGCGAGACGAGCAAGATGCTGTCCAGACCCGTGTAATGAGAGGTGCCGAGTGCCACACAGATCACAATCTAATACGTGCTAAGCTCAAGCTAACCATCCGTCCTCTTCTTTCTCGCAAACCTCCCTCAAAGAAATTAAACATTCCTGCTCTGAAAGACACCTTTACTCGGAACAACTACCGTCACGGGATAGCAAGAAAGCTGGCTGAGATCCCTAACATGATCCAAATAACATCGACAATGAGCTTGACTCTGAGTGGACAAAACTGAAAACTATAATTCAGGAAAATGCAGAAGAAACCCTTGGCTTCTCCACACGACCACCTACATAGACAACCCCTTGCTTACGCCCCAACCAATGACCTCTCCTGCCACTTCATGACGACCATCGGTTACAGTTATACTACTATTACTCCAAATTCAGGCCTGCTGCCAAGAAACGTGCGAATGGTTGTCAGTAGCCAAAAAAAGAAAAAAAAGGCTTGCGGCGGTGGCCTCCCCTGTCGCTAATCTTTTCTTTTTACATGACGTAAGTATGGGCGTGCAATTTTTGGTAGACACAGGTGCTTACCGTTTTCTTCTGCCAAGGCCACTCTCCTGGACACGATGTATTCTGTCTAGGTTTGCCGACATCCGCCTGGTACCTGCTAACGGATCTGCGATACCCACTCACGATTATGAAACCCTCACATTATTGTTTGGAAGTGCTAAATATATTTGGAAGTTTCTCGTTGATGACGTCACATTGCCAATCCTCGGGGCCGACTTCCTGTCACACTTCCACTTACTGGTCGACTTAGCTCACCGACAGTTAGTCAATGTGTATTTGTACTCCTCGACGCCTCTCCAACCCACCCCTTCCGACCTCGCTCTCCACATCAGCGCACCCACGGATGCCTACGCCCACCTCCTCACATCATGCCCAGTAGTTTTCCTCCAGAACTTTGTCAAACGGCCACAGTTCCTGCGAAAGACGGTATTTATCTCCACATCGAGAGGACAGGGCCCCAGTGTTCGCCAGATTCAGATGTAGGGCACCGGATCGTTTGGCAGCCTCTAAATAAACTTTTGCCAAAATAGAAGAAATGGGCCTTTACCAAAGGGCCTCAAACCCTTGGTCGTCACCCTTGCACATCATCCTGAAGAAAGATGGCTCTCTGCGTCCGTGTGGCGATTACTGGCTGTGAAACATACAGACAGAACTAGATCATTACCCCCTACCAAACATCGCCGACGTAACCTCCTACATGCACAAAGCGAAGGTTTTCTCCACATTCAACCTCCTTAAGGGATAGTATCAGATGACAGTGTACCCAGAAGACATCCCCAAAACTGCCATCTTCAATGACTCTTGGTTCAGCTACTTGTATCAATCTGTTTGAATTTTTCTGACCTTCTTTGACGGAAACTGTCATTATAAAAGCTCGTTGTTCATGGAAATAAAATCAGTTACATTCACACCGCTTATCTGGTAATACCTAACTGGTGCCTCAGCACAGTACGATCGTAGGTAATAAACCAGTGGGTCTTTGGGAATGGCATTCAGGTGTCTAGTCCGAAAATAGTTCCCGTAATATAACTTCCCTTTCTCTATTCCTCCGAACTGTATTTTTTAAGAAAGTTATCTGCCGAGCATTCTATTTATATCCACTTTTAAACTTATTTTTTACCCCTATTCCGGCTTACTTTCTTCCTCCTTGCTTTACAATCTCTAACTTTTACTTACTTTATATTGTAAATGCTTGGTTTTTCCTTAGTTCTGCCTTGGCTTTGAATGTCCTTCCTGGCCTTATTGCTTGGATGCATGGCCCAAATTCCATAAATACTTCCTTCACATTATAAAGTTTTATATATTTGGTGACTGACTATCTCGTGGTTTATTTTCTTTGCGTCCACCTCATCCAACAAGAATTTATAATAGTATTGACATTCTTACCAGACCACAAACAAAGTTACGCTCAGATTGTTTTTCAGTTGCCTTTCTGATTTCTGAAATATTCGAATCGCGATATGGTGGAAGAGCAGATGTGATAAGAACTTAATCTTCCAACTAATTCTACCGTTACTCTTTTTAGTTAGTCTTTATCATTGATAGTTATAATAATTGTGAATAGGATATAAAGGAGTTCACATGCTTTCATAAGTTTGATTTTAAGTGGTTTTAAACTATCTTTATTTACTTTTGGATAATGCACTTATTGAAGACAGTTCATTCACAAATATATCATTCTTAGATATTGTGGCAATAGAGAGAGAGAGAGAGAGAGAGAGAGAGAGAGAGAGAGAGAGAGAGAGAGAGAGAGAGAGAGAGAGAGAGAGAGAGAGATAACAACATCCAAGTTAAAGAAAAGATTCCTGAGCTATTGACACATTTTGACTCGTATCCGTTAGTTATTTTGATTGTTCTTTCTATTGTTACACTTGCATTTATTTATAATAATTTTTTTGGAAAGAGATACAACCAAAATTGAAAACGTCTTGTGCCTACCATATGAAAAAAATATTTCTCAGAATTTGTTCTTGCGAACATTATTTCGCTCTCTGAAGGCGTGAAATAACTTCATTTACGTTGGAGCGCTTTCGTGTGTGTGTGTGTTTTTTTTTTTTTTTTTTTTTTTTTTTTTTTTTTTTAAGCGCTTGCCATCTTTACAATGTAATTTACCTGGATATATTTATAGTTCCCTCTTCTGAGTGATGAATTTAAGGAAGATGACGAGTTTTAATTAAAACTGTGAGAGAGAGAGAGAGAGAGAGAGAGAGAGAGAGAGAGAGAGAGAGAGAGAGAGAGAGAGAGAGAGAGTGTGTGTGCAACAAAAGTTATAGTGGAGAAAATGTATGAGAAAGGGCGTGAAATGGAATATGCCAGTTTCAGGGTTAGAATTTTGAATATTTTTTGTAGTTTGAAGGGACATGACTGCTAGGTCGGTGATGAAAATTTTCCATTGAAATTTGCTTTTTCGATTTTAGACTATAAGATATGCATAAGAAATCAAGGGTTAAATGGTATAGAGATGTAGATCTATTCGGAAGCTGATTGTAACAATAGTTCTCTAATTGATATGCTTTAATCTTGCTTAAAAAACTAATGAATATGATCATCAAGGGTAAACCCAAGTTTAAGGTCTTCTATGGTTTGCGTAAGGGAAGTGTTTATTATGCAGCCCTTGGCAGAGCATTTGCCTCAGCCTAAGAGTTAACCCTTGTACCCTGAGTTTAAAGCGCATATTGATGAGTTTGGGTTTTTATGTTTATGGTACATACGCGCTCTCACACTCGCTTAAGGTGTATAAATATTATTTCGTATATCACGCAATCATAAAACCTTGAACACTTTTATATTTGTCACTATAAACTGGGTTTGTTCCTAAAGAATATATTTTGCTACTTTCTCAGCAATTCTTCAGGAAGAGGTTGCCGCCCCAGGCCATATTTCTCGGTCTCCGCAGACGTTGATGCACATTTATAGCCGAGTGAATTTGTGGATGGTAGGCCAGAAACGATCCATGAATCAAGTGAACGTGAGTCAAGCACAACTACATTCAACCACTGTGCTAAGATGAAATACAAAGTAGGCCTCCTTCAACCTACAGGATGTTAGATTAACATATAAAGTTTGCAGAAGTTAGAATAATATGGCTCACCGGCATAAATTACATTCAATAAACACACATCACTCAAAATACGCGGCTAAATGTTGCACTTTATCAAGCTAAAACATCTTCCTCACGATCGAATACTGTATACAGTACATTTTATATTATAACCTACAAGTGATCCAGAATTTTCTGAAATGCATAACTGTACAGTATGTGTGTTATATACTGTATTAAAAAGTAGAAAATGTTTCGTACAAACAATAATGAAATACAAAATAAAGACTATCTATGGTAAACGTAAAGTATGGTGACCTATTTGAGGTTCTCGTCCCGCTCGTACTCGTTAGTTCCTTTAGGGGCTGTAACCTCACCACCCTTGTGGTGAGTTTGGGAGAGCCTATAGGTCTATCTGCTGAGTCAGCAACCATTGCCTGGCCCTACTTGGTCCTATCTTGGATGGAGAGGGCTTGAGCGCTGTTCATATGTATATCTGGTCCTTTTCTAGGGCATTGTCCTGCTTGATAGGGCAGTGTCACTGTCCCTTGCCTCTGCCATTAATGAGCGGACATTAAACCTTTAAATGCTCATGCATGGACCACTACTGCAAAACTCTAATCTATCCTTTACATTTTATATTAAATTGTACATTAAAAATTACACTATCGTAAATCAGATGAGCCACTGTACTTTCAGTACCAGTTCCAGAGCTTGTAACGCTGCGTGTGTGTGTGTGTATGCATACAGAATATAAACAAAATAAGATTTTGAATAGCAAGTGACATGAAAGGTTAAAATGATTTCATCTCTCTCTCTCTCTCTCTCTCTCTCTCTCTCTCTCTCTCTCTCTCTCTCTCTCTCTCTGATGAAGAAAATTTTCTACAATTGGAAAATAATTTGCAGCAAAATCAATTAATGAAATTAAGATACACGAGTCACGTTCATATCTCTCTTACTATCATAATTATAACAGTTCTCGTTGGCAAAGATTGCGCCATCAACTCTCATAAAACGACACAATACAAACATCAATGCTATAGAAATGTATATCACAACGATAATAATTTGAATCTCACTTTATGACAGATACACTTAATATAAATCACCTTAGGTTAAGTTGTACAGTCACTCATATAAATTGATGGATGTCCGGGTGTTTGAGAGAGATTTCCATTTCACCCCTTTCTGGGCGACAGGTGTCTGGGAGTGCGAGACCAGTCGAATATTGAACTACCAAACTCTGCTGTAGTAATTGTTAACTTTTACGAGTATGTTATTGATCTGTTTTTTTTTTTTTTTTTTTTTTTTTTTTTTTCACGTAGATATATATTACAGAGGTTGTGTTCTTTCCTTCTCTTCTGCCCTGTTGTTTTTCTCTTGCATTTCTACTTGTAGTCGGGGTGAATTAGATGGGATTGTGGATCAGTCCAGAAATAATTAGCAACAAGAAGTATTTCATGACAGTGGATGGAGAATTTTGTAGCATACCATAAAAAAACCTCCCTCTAGATCTTAATTTTTTTTTTCCAAAGACTCATTAGAAAAAATGCTAAGATGTATGATTTTTCCCTTTTTTCAAAATTGGATTAAATGGGCACTGCTAGTCTTCTGTTATAAAGATTGACTCTCTGAAAAAGGATTGTTCATTAAACTATTCCATTGGAAGCCTAATTTGATTTGCACAGGCTCACATTGTTAGCAGTTGTCTGTGTCAAATGCCAGGATCTTTGAGGGTCATTCCACACTACTTACACCTACCCTAGAAATAATTTTTGATATCCTGAAATTCATTATCTAACGCCACGATCGAAATCAATGGGACTTGAACCCGGTTGTGCCAAGCAGTACACAGAAATTAAATCCCATTGTTAGTAATATTGATAGTAATGGCAAAGGACTTTGCGGGCATGGTGAAATGATGTATTTTGGGGGATTAATTCAATAAACTAAACATGTCAGAGTCAAGCTCTTGGGAGGAATGTATTGTATAGGCTGAGGATTGGCCATAGTCGGCCAAAGCACAAATATCTTTTCGTTTTTTTTTCTTTTTTTGAGCGATATTCATGCACAGTTTAAGAGTACTTCAAGATTTGCTTATTATAATTTTTACTTCTTTGCTTGCTTTATCATTCAGTTGAATTTATTATTATCATTATTATTATTATTATTATTATTATTATTATTATTATTATTATTATTATTATTGCAGTTGTTGTCAATTACTTATCTTTTCAAAGTATTTGGTATCAATTTTCACCAACAGATTTCAGTTATGTTTAATTAATGATAATTTTTACTTATCCTCTTTTTTTTCAAATACTTTGGTAATCATTATTTGATGCTACTGCTGATAGTGGAGAAGATATCAGAAAATTTTCCGGAGAATCTTCCATTTCTGGAACCAGACACCAAAATTAGCGCACGACTCGTCGGGGATTGCTCTTTTTAATAAAAAGGATGCTATTGAATTTACAGAAATATTTCATTTCGCAATAAGATCGCAGAGACTTGCCTTATCTGAATCCTCTTGATGTCAAATCATAAATTTTTTTTTTACTGCGTAGAATCCGAATTTAGAAATATGTACTTACCCATTGACTTCCTCATAGCAGTAGAGCAATGTCAACACTCAATCAGGACACGCTGGATGGCACCACTGTTGTGAACCTCAGTATGGGGCTCAGTATCAACCGAATGATTATTTAGTGTGCCTAAATCATTATTTTAACGTCCCAGATACTGTCTAATAAGCCCTGGATCAATTAGCAACCATATATTACCGGTTGTACCAGCGCAGGAGAGCCGAGCTAAGATTACCAGGTCTAAAGCCCTTTGCCTGTAGTGTCTTGGTTGCTTAACAGACTGCAAAGGACTTGAACGATACTGTATGAACGATCAAGCTAGGTGTAAGTCATTTATATTTATTCTCGAACCTAGTCGTATCTCATACCTTATTCTAAATGATTGAGATCAAGGTGGTAAAAGGATAAATCCTCGGCTTCGATTCACAGAATAAAGATAATTACCATAGTATGATACCTTGAATGCCATTCACCAAGATGGCAAGTAACAGACCCAGGGCTGTGAATTCCAGACTGACTGAAGCAATTGTTGTCCTTGCCAGAAGAAGAAGAGTGAAGAGCTCAAATCACCATGTGCATAACAACCACAAAAACATAATGGCTACACTATGTGACTAATATTTCCCTCCTCCATGCAATAAATGAGATGATTTTTGTTCTGGGTCCATCACTGTCATCAAGGCAAGCGGGAGTGCAATGGGCATGACTGAAGACCTATCAGTACTGAGATGGTGGATGGTAGCTGGTCCTGAAGTCAGCCACTTGGGTACACAGCATGAGGCAAGAAGTGGGATCAAGGGGGTTCTAAACACACCATCCAGCATGACAAAACAGTACGAGCACAGTGTTCCTTGAGAAAATATAAAAGCTCTCACAAGGCATGCAAGATGTGAGCAATCTTCTCCTGGCTGAGATTTGAGACCTGCTTTCACTTGATGCAAAGAACATTGCTCACTGAAGTTTTTTCAGAGCTGGTTAGCGCACACTTTGAGAAAGGAAATGTCAATTTCCAGGAGTTTATTAAGAGACGGGGAAGAAAAGAAGAATCCACCATCCATGAACAAATCAAAAGGAACAGGGTTAACTTTTTACTACAGGTTGTATCTGTTGACTCTTCAAAGCAAACAATCGTCTGTTCTCCAAGCTGTTCATATCATGCCAGGGCAGAGAGTATGACTTGAAGGAGTTCTTCCGTCATGAGAACCAATCACAGACTTGTTCCCTCCAATGATAGCAGAAAGCTCCACACATGTCAAAAATCCCACCTCATTACTATTCTTGAGAGCCAAGTTACAACCCTGGTGTAGCATTAGTGGGTGATGGCCCTCATGAAGTTCAAAAACTTTTGAAGAGTAAGCAATGCTCGATGTACTTCTTACAATACAAGCACACTCTACCAAATACAAGAGAGCAGACATTGTTTTTTATTTCTACTGGCCATTTAGTATGAAAGCTGAAACTAGATCAAAGCGAGGATGTGGGGTGAGACTCAGGGTGACAAGGAAAGGAAAAATTCCCTTAAACTTGTGCTAGACTAAGAAAAGATAATTTGGACAAAGCTTCCACCCATTACAGAGAGTTGCCGGTAGCAGACTAATTGTAGGTGCAAGTCGGAATGCTGCAGTCGACGACGAGAATGCTACTGTTTTGGTCTGACCTACACAGCACTGTGCGGCTACAGATACGAGGTTTAGAGTGTACTATTTCAGGCAGCAAATTAAATAATATGTGGCAATTAAGTATAGTGTTACTGCCTATATGTACAGTATACAGCTACACAACCGAAGAAGGAAACAAAGAGTTAACTCATTTTTATAACCAAGCGTTCATTTTCATAATCGTTTCCCGTTCGCAATAGTAGACAAGCAATCATTAGCGAATGCTTATCATCTTGGGAGTCTGTGCGTGAGGAAATATATATATATATATATATATATATATATATATATATATATATATATATATATATATATATATATATATATATATATATATATATATATATATATATATATATATATATATATATATATATATATATATATATATATATATATATATATATATATATATATAGTTTGCCTAAGTATATTATACCAAGAAAATAATGATGTCTTTTAAAAGATGAAATTGTTTTTATTCTAATTGTTTTACTGGAATTTGCGTGTTTTACTATTCACATAGGCCTATGTATTACACAGAATTATACATATGTTTTAATGAATTGTTGCTGTCTACTATTTACTTAAACTATAATATTTGTATTATCAGTCTTAATCATTGTCTATTACCTGGTTCATTAATGTCTTTAGAAAGTTTCGTCTTTTGAGATTTACTTATTGTTTAGTTAGCCCAACTTGTGAAGGTTTGAATGCTCAGTTTGCCCCTCCTCGCCTTACTGTTATATGTGACTTGAAGTTCGCACTTCTGATTTTATAATTCTTATTAAGCTTATAGGCCTAAAAATAAAATGAAGAAGAGACTCTGGAGAAATTTCACAAATCGCAACTTTATGCCCAGATAGACACCTTTATTAAGTTATAAGATTTGATGCAAATATTTATTGTTGCCATCTGACATATAGCCATGCCCTAGTATGTTATAAAGCCAAGACTACAGAGCCATATTATTATTATTATTATTATTATTATTATTATTATTATTATTATCATTATTATTATTATTATTCGAGATACGTTTCTATTGTAGAATCTGCACATTACAGCTTTGGGTTAATATGTCTGACCCTATTATAGACTTCCATTCGTGAAGTAAAATTAAATAATAGAGGTAGAATTAATTATAGTTTGAATAGCAAATATAACACACTACCTCGCTTACTTATTTATCATTATTCTTCTCCCTGAATAAACTCCACGAGAGATTGGACCTACAGTATATAGGCAGCTTTGACTATAACCTGAAATTTGGCTTATAATGATTTATTGCAAGTTTCGAAACCACGACCCCAACTAACTTTTGCTTTATACACAAAACGACACAAGCAAAATTAAATAATAACTTTGAATTCATAACCCAAATGCATTAATTGTTATTATTAGACAACAGGACTAAGCTTGAATTATTTTCCCTCTTGACGCCCTCTTTCCCACTCAGTTCCAGGGAATCACGGTATTTAGAGCGATTCGGGCTACATTACCGTATTTATTTTTTGTTCTGAAATATTCTAGCACGATTTTTTTAACGATCCAATATTTTTCAATGATTGAATTTTTCATAGCAGTTGACCACCGTTGTTTTATACGTACACAAAATGCAAAAATAAATAATTATAGAGAGAGAGAGAGAGAGAGAGAGAGAGAGAGAGAGAGAGAGAGAGAGAGAGAGAGAGAGAGAGAAGAGGAGAATTCAACACCAGACCAAAGAAAGCCTGTTGCTGTTTTGCTGGATAACCGGGGGACGTCAGTGACAGGATACTCTCTTTCTATCCTGCCTGTCTCGGAACCCCAAACCGAGAGGTAGTCCTGAATCGGAAGACACCCAAGAGGAAGGATCCTCAACGGAGTCGATTTCTTAGGGCTTGACCCGACCCAGGACTCTCGGAAAACCCGAGTCTCTTTACTTTAGGTTATCCAGGACGATACAGATATCACTGCCATTACTTGCCGGAAAATATTCTCCATTTAAGAAGACTCAAACATTTTATGTAAAGTTTATAGATTTGTTGATAAATTCATAATTTTTTTATAAAGATTAATAATTTGGAACCTAGTTGCCTTTAACAATAATCATCATTATAGTTATTTATGAATTTTTGATATTTTTTTAGCAAATAAATCAGTAGTTTTATGGCCGAGGGGAGGCACCCGCTGATGCTATTGCGAGAGTTATTGGGTACTGTGACGACCGCAAAATAGTACTATATCAGATTCCTCTCTGGTTAAAGCTCATTTTTCCTTTGCTTAATTTTCGAGTCAACATAATATGAATCTCTCTATTAACTTTTAAAGGACAAAATTGAATAATACTATTTTATTTTGATATGATTTCAAATGAATAGTTTATTTATAAAATCATTTATCAAAATTTTGTGTTTAGGTCCTGTACAAAAGAGGAAAATAAAATAAATAGATGGAGAGAGTTAACTCGAGCGGCCGACCCTGCTATACAATGGGAATAATGAGGTTGAAAGATGCAGACAGTTACTTGAATAGCTAAACCCATCTATAGTCGATCCTTTGTAATGAGAGCATAGCTGTTAGGAACCTTGTTTTCAATTACGGCTCAGCAATAGCTTATTTGGAAGCAGCGGGTTCTCTGGTGTTGCAATAAGTATAAAACGATTGAAACATATCCACAAATACAATATGAAGTACATCTTTCAGGGGTCGGAAATTTATTCTGAACACTGTGTCACTGAGATGTGCTTTAAAGATAAAATACTTTTCATCCCCAACTTCATTACTCCATATTTGTTAATCCTATGAATATTTCCATTCCCTAACTTGAATATCCAACCTAGAATATCCATCAAATAGTCACAAATAATTTCCAAGATTTCACTATAACTGTTATTCGTTCGTAATTATAACTGTCTAAAGTCCAAAAAATATTTACAGACCATGTTTGATACAATTCTTTGGACACTTCCATTTTACAAAATGTGAAGTGTGAAGTAGGAGATGACGAATGATGATGAAAAGAGAAGTATTCATTTAAAAACTCGAGATAGAGAAGACGCGAAATATAACCGTGGCTTAGGATCAATAGGCCTAGGAAGAGATGATGACCATATATATAATGAATTTTAATTCAAACTCTATAAAATATGAAAATATTAAAACTGGTCCGTTTAATTCATGAAAAGTAACCACCAAAATAGTTTCTTTTAATTAATTTTTTTCCCTCGGAATCTGAAGTTATCTAAATTTATGGAAAATTTCGTAATCGTTTGTACACTGAAATAGATCATATTTGCTGCTACTGAAGAAACAGGAGGAATACAAATGCTGGATTTTAGAATAATGCACAAAAACAACGATGTTCCTGCTGACTGTAATGTCAGATATGCCTACAATGCAACGTTTAAAACATGTAGATGCAGAAGCTGTGATGTCATATAGGCCTACAATGCAACGTTTAAAACATATTGATGTATTGCAGAAGCCATGACTCCGTTTTCTCTTTTTACTCGGATGTTCGAATGGTATTTCCTATAAAAATTACTCCTTTCATTATTGACTTTTTTCTTATTTTGTGAAAGAGAGATAAAGAGAACTGTTCTTGATCACTTTATTCAAATTTAAGACTTAGAGAGAGAGAGAGAGAGAGAGAGAGAGAGAGAGAGAGAGAGAGAGAGAGAGAGAGAGAGAGAGAATGCCTTTGCCTAAACGAAATCTTACTATGCAGCAAATGTAAATTAAGGTAATCTGCCTTTAGGAGATATGGTTAATGTGACAGAGACTAAAAGAAAAATGGCATCTCGTCGTCCGGGAATTTGACGCCACGAAGGAAACCGCCATCTCTTAACACTGACTTTCTTTCTTCATAATTTGGGTCATTTCACGTAGCTCATAGATAATGCCAAGGTCTTGATTAAGGTCTACAGATCTTGGTTAAGTAAAGCTTTTATGTTTGATACAGGAGGATCATCGGTACCGTGATGGTTGAGGAGGCTCTAGAGGCGGTGCTTTTGCTTTTGTATCCTCACTTAATCTACTGCAACCCCTGTTAGAAATAATGATAATAATAATAATGACGGAAAAAGTGAAGAAACAAAATTGAAATCTCGTCGACGTAGCCTAACCCTTGGTCCAAAAGAGTTGAAAGCATTTCAAAGGAAAACATGGCGAGGTTTTTATGCTTTGATGTAGGAGCATTTGAAGAATCTTCTTCAACCGAACGAGGTGGCAAAACAGTCCTACTTTATGTCAGGCAGCTGACGCTTAACTGAATGTTGTAGGCTATTTTCTAATCTTTCTTTCTATTTGTGGCGCTCTGCCTTGTTTCCTTATCTGTGACTTTCATCTAACTGATTTTATCCTTTAATTAGCGTATTTAAATTGTCTATAGATTCTTGAAACACTTGGGATTACCTCTGCTCCTCTCACTCACAGCAACTTGCACACAAGCAAATTACCTCCTCGATTTCAGGGACAAAATTGCTTATACAATTAGTTATCCCATATAATATGAATAATAAAATCACCTAATAATAATTATATGTTATTTCTACAAACGTATCATTCACATTAATTTCTGAAAATAAATAAAATTTTGATGGTTTTATAATTAAAAAAATTACATAGAATTTTCTAATATCGATATATTATGAAATTATTTTGATCGGTATTTTGCGTGTATTTTTCAATGCATAGGTTTTACTCTAAAAATTTCCATGTGTGTTATTTTTGGTATCAACCATCATCATTTTTATTAAAAGCTACATTTTATGCATAGCCTAAAACAATTATAAGTGGTCTTAGACCTCTTTCCAAGACTTCATTCCGTTCTTTGACCATAAACAACTGCCTTTCATGATGTAAGTTTAAGAGTCATTTTATTATTCCCATTAACCCTGAATTCGGTTGTGATGAAATTAGTTATGACAACCTGTTTTGCTTTTCCAACCATATCCTTGATTCCTGGCCGTCCTCGGAAGTTCTCTTCATGTTCCAAAATGTTCTGTATTACTTTCTTTGCACAGGTCACAAACATCATCCCTGCAAGTTTATTTTGAGCAACTTCACCTTTGCTCTCATAATTAGAGATAAATTTGAAAATACCTATATTGGAAAGAAACTTTTGTTGGGCTATTTGTCAGTATGTGCGCATTGGGATGGAAGCCTACATGAAATGAGAGCATGTAATCTAGTGGTTCTAATCTTTTCTAATTCTCGACAGAGTCGACTCTTTAGGATTATATATATATATATATATATATATATATATATATATATATACATATGTGTGTATATATATATACGCATATATATATGCACCTATATGAATATGTATATATATGCACTATATATATATATATATATATATATATATATATATATATATATATATATATATATATATATATATATATATATATATATTATATATATATATATATAATGTCAAGCAATAGATTGCCTGACATTATTACCAGGATAATGTCACACATACTATATATATATATATATATATATATATATATATATATATATACATATATAAATATAAATTAGCATATATATGTATATATATATATATATATATATTATTATTATTATTATTATTATTATTATTAAATGCTAAGCTACAGCCCTAGTTGGAAAAGCAGGATGCTATAAGCCCAGGGTCCCCAACAGGGAAAATAGCCCAGTGAGGAAAGGAAACATGAAAAGTAAGAATAGTAACAACATTGAAATAAATATTTCCTATATAAGCTATTAAAAACTTTAACAAAACAAGAGGAAGAGAAACTAGATAGAACAGTGTGCCCGAGTGTACCCTCAAGCAAGAGAACTCTAACCCAAGACAGTGGAAGACCATGGTACAGAGGCTATGGCACTACCCAAGAATAGAGAACATTGGTTTGATTTTGGAGTGTCCTTCTCCTAGAAGAGCTGCTTACCATAGCTAAAGAGTCTTCTACCCCTACCAAGAGGAAAGTAGCCACTGAACAATTACATTGCAGTATTTAACCCCTTGGCTGAAGAAGAATTGTTTGGTAATCTCAGTGTTGTCAGGTGTATGAAGTCAGGGGAGAATCTGTAAAGAATAAGCCAGACTATTCGGGGTCTGTGTGGGCAAAGGGAAAGTGAACCGTAACAAGAGAGAAGGATCCAATATAGTACTGTCTGGCCAGTCAAAGGACTCCATAACTCTCTAGCTGTAGTATCTCAACGGGCGACTGGTGCCCTGGCCAACCTACTACCTATATATATATATATATATATATATATATATATATATATATATATATGTATATATATATATATGTATATATATATAGTTTGCCTAAGTATATTATACATAGAAAATAATGGCGTCATTTGAAAAAAGAAATTATTTATTACCTGGTTCTTTAATATTTTTAGACAGTTTCGTCTTTTGAGATTTACTGAGGATTTAGTTAGACCCAACTTGTGAAGGTTTAAATGCTGTTTGCCCCTCCTTGCCTTATTGTTATATGGGACTTGAAGTTGACACTTCTGATTTTATCATTCTTATGAAGCCTATAGGCCTAGAATTAAAATGAAGAAGAGACTGTGGAGAAATCTCACAAATCGTAACTTTATGCCCAGATAGACACCTTTCATAAATGACAAGATTTTATGCAAATATTTATTGTTGCTATCTGACATATAGCCATACCCTAGTATGTGTTAAAGACAAGACGACAGAGCCATATTATTATTATTATTATTATTATTATTATTATTATTATTACTACTGTTGTTGTTATTCGAGATACGTTGCTATTGTAGAATCTGCCCATTATAGGTGTGGGGGAATATGTCTGACCCGATTATAGCTTTCCGTTCGTAAATTAAAGTTGGATAATATAGGTAGATTTAATTGTATTTCTGATACCGAAGATAACACACCACTTCGCTTATTTACTTATTCATTTATCATTATTACTTCTCCCTTAATAAACTCCTCAAGAGATTAGACCTGTATAGGCAGCGTTGACTGTTACCTAAGCTTTGGCTTGAAATAATTTATTGCAAGTTTCGAAACCACGACCCTAACTACCTTTTGTTTCATACACAAAACGACATAAGCAAAATCAAGTAATAACTTTGAATTGATAACCCAAATGCATAGATGGTTATTATTATTAGAGAACAGGACTAAGCTTAGATTATTTTCCCTCTTGACGCCCTCTTTCCCACTACGACTATCTACAGACACAGTTCCAGGAATAGTCTCACGGAATCAAGGTGTTCAGAGGGATTCGTGTTTCATTAATGTATTACTTTTTTTTCCTGAAATATTATTGTAGCACAATTGTTTTAACTATCTAATATTTTTTCAATAATAAAATTTTTCATAACCGTTGAGCAACTTTGTGCATTCATACACATGTTTACAAAGTGAAATATAAGATTTATTCCTAAGTGACAAGTTATGTTCAACGTTGTCCAATGCAATAATAAATAAATGGCAACAGTCTGGCTGCATACTGTAGACGGGAATCCCCCCCCCCCCCGACCTCGTGCCCTTTATTAGTAGAGGAAGAGAAGAAGGAGAAGGATAAGAAAGGGTTACTATTGAGAGAGAGAGAGAGAGAGAGAGAGAGAGAGAGAGAGAGAGAGAGAGAGAGAGAGAGAGAGAGAGAGAGAGAGGAGAATTCAACACCAGACCAAAGAGAGCCTGTTGCTGTTTTTCTGGATAACCGGGGGACGTCAGTGACAGGATACTCTCTTTCTATCCTGCCTGTCTCGGAACCCCAAACCGAGAGGTAGTCCTGAATCGGAAGACACCCAAGAGGAAGGATCCTCAACGGAGTCGATTTCTTAGGGCTTGACCCGACCCAGGACTCTCGGAAAACCCGAGTCTCTTTACTTTAGGTTATCCAGGACGATACAGACATCACTGCCATTACTTGTCGGGAAATATTCTCCATTTAAGAAGACTCAAACATTTTATGCAAAGTTTATAGATTTGTTGATAAATTCATAATTTTTTTTATAAAGATTAATAATTAGGAATCTAGTTGCCTTTAACAATAATCATCATTATTGTTATTTATGAATTTTTGATATTTTTTTTTAGCAAATAAATCAGTAGTTTTATGGCCGAGGGGAGGCACCCGCTGATGCTATTGCGAGAGTTATTGGGTACTGTGACGACCGCAAAATAGTACTATATCAGATTCCTCTCTGGTTAAAGCTCATATATATAATGAATATATATAATGAATTTTAATTCAAACTCTTTAAAATATTGAAATATTAAAACTGGTCAGTTTAATTCATGAAAGAAATAGTTTCTCTTAATTATTTTTTTCCCCTTGGAATCTGAAGTTGTCTAAATTTATGGGAAATTGCGTAACCGTTTGTACACTGAAATAGATCATATCTGTGGCTACTGAAGAAACACAAGAGGAATATAAATGCTTGATTTTAGAATACTGCACAAAAGCAACGATGTGCCGGTAATGTCAGGTAGGCCTACAATGCAACGCTCTATAGCTGCAGAAGCTGTGATGTCATATAGGCGTACTATGCAACGCTTAAAACATGTAAATGCAGAAGCTATAATGTCAGATATGCCTACAATGCAACGCTTAAAACATGTAGATGCAGAGCTGTAATATCATATAGGCCTACAATTCAACGTTGAAAACATGTAGATGCAGAAGCTATAATGTCAGATAGGCCTACAATGCAATGTTTAAAACATATTGATGTATTGTAGAAGCCATGACTCCGTTTTCTCTCTTTCCTCGGATGTTCTAATGGTATTTCTTTTAAAAATTAGTTTGCCTTCACCTAAATGAAAAATTACTATGCAGCAAATGCAAATTAAGATAATCTGCCTTTAAGAGATATGATTATTGTGACAGACTAAAAGAAAATTGGCATCTCATCCGTCTGGGACTTTGACACCACGAAAGAAACGCTATCTCTTCATAGTGACTTTCTTTTTTCAGTTTTTTTTTTTTCGTAACTCATTGATAAAGCCAAGGTCTTTAGTAAGGTCTACAGATCTTGGTTAAGTAAAAATTTTATGTTTGATACTGGAGGATCATCGGTGCCATGATGGTTGAGGAGGCTCTAGAGGTGGTGCTTTTGCTTTGCTATCCTCACTTAATATGCTGCAACCCCTGTTGGAAAAAATGATAATAGTAATGACAGGAAAAGTGAAAAATCAAATTTGAAATCTCGTTGACGTAGCCCAATCCTTGGCCCAAAAGAGTTGAAAAAGTTAAAAAGGAAAACATGGCGAGGTTTTTATGTTTTGATGTAGCATCATTTGAAGAATCTTCTTCAACCGAAAGAAGTGGCAAGAAAAGACTCAGTCTTACGAATACGTTGGGCAGCTGACGGTTAACTGAATGTTATTCAAACTTGCTTATTAAGCCTTCTTCTATTTGTGGCGCTCTTCCTTTTCCCCTTATCTGTGGCTTTGATCTAACTGATTTTATTCTTTAATTAACGTATTTATGTTGTATATAGAGACTTGAAACACTTGGGATTACCTCTACCCCTTTCTCGTTGCTGCTCCTCTCACTCCCAGCAACTCCCACAGAAGCAAATTATCTCCTCGATTTCGGTGACAAAATAGCATATATAATTAGTTATTCCTTATATGAATGATTAAATCTCCTAATAAATATATATTATTTCTTTAAAAGTATAATTCACATTAATTTCGGAATATAATTAAGATTTTAAAGGTTTTATAATTAAAAAATCACATAGATATTTAGAATGACGATATATTATGAAAATATTTTGACGGGTATTGTGCGTCCAGTCCAGAGTACAGTAATGGGTGTGGGATAAGCCTTCGCATCGGCTCCCACATCTTGTTTTGTTTAGTCGCGCTCTTTAATTTTCTTGTATCTTGTCGTCCAGATTTCTTTAATGTAGTTTTTCTTCTCTTGTATTTCATTATTATTGTTGACATTAAAAAGCATAATTTGTGCTAATAATATTTCTTTACTTTCACTCTGGTTTTCCGTTGGAATGTTGAACCTGTGTCTTATGCTGTCATAACCTTTACACTCTAATATAAAATGTTCTAATGATTCTTTATCACAGTCATTATATGGGCACGTCTCACTTTTTCCTTGGTTCAAGTTTAATGTATTCGTTCTTGCTCTTACCATTAGTGTTGCTTCTTCAGTATTATCTATCCAACCTTCGTCTTTTATGTTGTTCTTATGTTTCCTATATATACTTAATGTAGATTTCTGTTCTGCTTCCCTTCTCCACCTTGCTGTGTCCCACTCTTTGATCTTCGATATAATACTTTCCGTCTTTAAGTCTTTTATTTCTCTCAATGGCAAATTCATGTCGTCCATATAAACCTTCAACCTCATTATCAAAGTGGTTTTTCCTTTTTCATATTCCTCGAGAAAAATTTCTTTCATTAGTTCATTTCTGTTATCCTTTAATATATTTTTGGCAAATAGGATCTTAATTTTTCCATCTCTGGCTATTGTTGAAGTTGCTCCTACCTCAGATCTTAGTACACAATTTGCTGTATATGTCGGCACTTGTAGTATGCATCTATATACTTTATTTTCTATACGTTGGAGCTTTTCAAGTTCTTCTTTACTATAGTCAAGTATCTCAGCCCCATATAATGTTGCAGCAAGTCCGACTCCTTTCCAATATCCCTTCCCAACTAGTAACCTGTTACAGCTCCTTTCTGTGACACTATATGTCATGTTTGCCAGTTGTTTAGCTTTGTTCAGCTACTCTTTTTTGTGTGTTTTAAAACAATTTTTCTTATTTTCTATTGTTATTCCTAGATACTTAAGTTTGCTGCATATTTTGATGTTGGCAATTGTGTTTGGCTGTTCTTGCTGGTTGTATATTAATATATTACTTTTCTCTTTGTTTATCTGTAAGCCACACTGCATTGCTAGGTTTTCTATAAGTTTGATGCTGTAGCTTGTCTCTTCTATTGTTCTTGAAAGCAGTAATCCATCATCTGCATAATATAATATTGGTATCTTAAACTGGTCATTTCTAAAGCCAATTTGTTCTTCTTCTAGTTTCTGTATAATTTCATAAGTCATTAGTAGAAAAAGTACAGTTGAGCCATTACATCCTTGTCTTACACCATTGGATATGTGGATTGTTGCCTGTTTCTCCTTATTAATATGTAGGTGTGTCTTATCATTGCTGTATATTTGTGCTATAATGTTTATGAAACTTGAATCAATTTTATTTTTCATGACTATCTTTATTAAGTTCTCTCTGTTAATTGAATCAAAGGCCTTTTTAAAATCCAGTGATGTTACTATAAGTGTGTCCCTGTTCTTAAACGTTTCAGAAATACAGCATTTTAATATATATAAATTGTCTGTGACTCTTTTTTCCTCTGTAAAACCTGCTTTCAAATCACTTCTTAGTCCACCTCCTCTAATATGGTCCTCAATCTTTTGTCTTACAATACCCATAAATATTTTATATGATGCATTTGATAGTGCTATTGGTCTTAAGTCTGCCACTGTTGGTTTGCATTTCTTGGGTATTAGTGTTGTGTTAGTCTCCTTCCAGCTTTCTGTGACATATTCTTCATTGATAATATTGTTAAGACATTCCATTACCTTGTTTACACATATTTCACTTGTACTCATTACCTTAAACAGATCTGGTTTCAATTTGTCTGGTCCTGATGCTTTACCTTTTTTTGTTCTTGTGAGCTGCCTCTTTACCTCTTCCTTTGTTATTTTTATTTTGCTTTTATCCATTGGTTGAGGTGTTAGTATGTTGCAGTGGTAGGCCTTGTCTAAATGTTCTCTTAAAACTGATGGAAAGTTTAAGTCATTTGGTTCCCATCTTTCCCCTATTATTAAACTGAGTTTTCCTTCCTCTATTTCTTTCTCTAAAGATTGTTCATACGTTCTTCTACTATCTTCATTCCCCACTTCTTCTATTGTGTTTTCTCTATGTCTGTAGATTGTATTCCAGAAACAGGTTAATTTATTTGGCACATCTTCAGGTTCTATTGGCATTCCAGTGTCCCCATAAAGTATTATCTTCTTACTTTCCTTCAGGTTTTCTCCTTTGAGTCTTTTAATGTGCTTCCATAGCTTTTTTGTCATATTTCGATCTCGTCTAATATCATCAGTTACTTTTTTTTCATGCTTCCACATGGCATCTTTTATCATGTTTTTCACAATAATTTTCTGGTTTCTGTATAGTGTATCATATTTTTTATATTCTTGAGAGGTATTTTGAAGCTTCCTTTTTTCTTTATTATAGGTTCGTCTTATGCTTATTGCTTTCTTTATCTCTGTTGACATCCATATGGGCTCCACTTCCATTTCTTTCCCTTGTACTGTTTTTCTCCAAATGTTTCTTTTCATATGTTTTCTGATATATTTTTTTATTAGGTTTTCATAGGCTTCAATGTCATTCACAGTGCTTCTTCTTAGTTCATTTTCTAGTTCTAATATATATTTCTCTAAAGTATCTTCAGTTATTTTCATA
Source organism: Palaemon carinicauda (assembly GCF_036898095.1). Lineage (NCBI taxonomy): Eukaryota > Metazoa > Arthropoda > Malacostraca > Decapoda > Palaemonidae > Palaemon > Palaemon carinicauda. Next base: position 16,687,974 of record NC_090727.1, on the reverse strand, counting down.
TATGTGATTTCTTCTTTTTTGTTACTACATTTACATTTTTTTAGAGAAATTCGTATGAGTACACTAAGTACATTGTGGTCAGACAAGTCATAATTTTCTTTTTTTTTTCATCTATATTCATACAAATGAACCTCTTATATACTGTAGTTCTTGATTCATCATTACAAAATCAATGGCACTCTTCATATCCCTACTTTCCCATGTAGTTTCACCACTGCAATTCGGGTCTCTATTTAGCAAAATTAAATTTTTGTTTTCAATCCAGTTTAGCACTCTCTCACCGTTTGTATTGACTTCTTGGTTTCCTATAAATCCTATATGACCATTGAAATCACCCAAAAAAATAAAAGATTGTTCTTCAAACTTATCTAAAATGGGATTTATTTCCTTTTCCATAATTTTGTTCCTTACTTTGTCACTTGTAGACATGTATACAAGTAAAATAATAAAACTAAAGTTTTTCAGTGCACACTTCACTAATAATATATCACTGTGCTTTGTTTCTATTGCCTCTGTAACTAAAAAGTCATTTTTTCTATGCATGATACATAAACTACCTCCTTTCTTATCTCCTTCATCCCTATTTGAATCTATATATTTTAAGTTTTCAGAAATATTAACTTTCATATATTTTTGCTGTTTCAGTAAGGCACAGTATTGTATTTTCTGTTATAAGTTTTTCTATTTCACATTGCTTGACTTGAGTTAAACCTTATACATTGAGTAGTTTTATATCTAATATGGAATTGTGTTTCTTACTTACAAAAAATTTCTCCTGTAATTTTCCTCTCCTTATAAACCATCCTTCTTCACCGGCATCCCTTTTCTCTTGCAATTCTCGTCTTAATTCTCTATCTAGCTCCCTTTCTCTCGTCGTTAAGTCAGGGACTATCCATACATTTTTAGTGCAGTTTTTCTCAACATTATTATTATTATTATTCTCATTATTATTTGGTATCAACCATTATCATAATCTATAAAAGCTACGTTTTATGCTTAGCCTATAACATTTATAGTGGTCTTAGACCTTTACCAAGAAATAATAGTTTTCTTTGACTATAAACAACTGTCTCTCTTGAAAGTTTAAGAATAATTATATTATTCCATTTTACCCCAAATTCGGCTGAGATGAAATTAGTTATGGTAACCTACTTTGCTTTTCCAACCATTTCCTTGTTTCATGGCCGTCTGCTAAACTTGTACATCATATCCACTTTTGCAACTCGTTCTCTCCACGTTCCAAAATGCTCTGTATTACTTTCTTTGCACAGGTCACAAACATCATCGCTGCAAGTTTACCCTTGCTCTCATTGTTAGAGATAAATTTGAAAATACAATATTGGAAAGAAACTATGGTTGGGCTATTTGTCAGAATATGCGCATGTGGAAGGAAGAGTAGATGAAATGAGAGCACATAATTCATTGGTTTTAACCTTTTCTAATTCACGACAAAGTCTATATATATATATATATATATATATATATATATATATATATATATAATGTCAAGCAATAAATTGCTTGACATTAATACCAGGATGAATATCAACACAGGCAGTTCCAGGAATAGTCCCACGGAATCACGGTGTTCAGAGGGATTTGTGCTTCATTAACGATTTGTGTGTGTGTGTGTGTGTGTGTGCTCTGAAAGGGTATTGTAGCACGATTGTTTTAACAATCTAATATTTTTTCAATAATAAAATTTTTCATAACAGTTCACCAACTTTGTTTCATACATATACATGTTTACAAAGTGAAATATAAGATTTATTACTAAGTGAGAAGTTATGTTCAACGCTTGTCCAATGCAAAAAATAAATATCAACAGTCTAGCTGCATACTGTTCACGTTAAACCCCCCCCCCCCCCTCTTCGTCTGTGCCCTGTATTAGTACAGGAAGAAAAGAATAGAGAGAGAGAGAGAGAGAGAGAGAGAGAGAGAGAGAGAGAGAGAGAGAATTCAACACTAGACCAAAGAAAGCCTGTTGCTGTTTTGCTGGATAACCGGGGGACGTCAGTGGCAGGATACTCTCTTTCTATCCTGCCTGTCTCGGAACCCCAAACCGAGAGGTAGTCCTGAATCGGAAGACACCCAAGAGGAAGGATCCTCAACGGAGTCGATTTCTTAGGGCTTGACCCGACCCAGGACTCTCGGACAACCCGAGTCTCTTTACTTTAGGTTATCCAGGAAGATATAGACATTACTGCCATCAGTGCTCAAAAAATATTCTCCATTTAATTAGACTCAAACATTTTATGCAAAGTTTATAGATTTATTGATAAATTCATAATTTCTTATAAAGGTTAATAATTAAGAATATAGTTGCCTTTAGTAATAATCATCATAATATCTATTTATGAATTTTATAATTTTTTTTTAGCAAATAAATCAGTATTTTTATGGCCGAGGGGAGGCACCCGCTGATGCTGTTGCAAGAGTTATTGGGTACTGTGACGACCGCAAAATGGTACTAAATCAGATTCCTCTCTGGTTAAAGCTCATTTTTCCTTTGCTTAATTTTCGAGTCAACACAATATGAATCGCTATTAACTTTTAAATGACAAAACTGAATAACACTATTTCTATTTATATATGATTCCAAAAAAAATAGTTTATTTATAGTATTGATTAAAAGTTTGTGTTAATGTACTGTACAAAAGAGGAAAATCAAATAAGTAGATTCGAAGCGTAGACTCGAGAGGCCGACCCTGTTATACAATGGGAATAATGAGGTTGAAAGAAGCAGACAGTTACTTTAATGGCTAAACTCTTCTAGAGTCGATGCTTTGCAATGAGAGCATAGCTGTTAGGAACCTTGTTTTCAATTATGGCTCAGCAATAGCTTATTAGGAAGCAGCGGGTTCTCTGGTGTGTTGCAAGAATTATAAAACAATCAAAACATATTATTATATACAAGAAAAATATGTCAACCTTTCAGGGGTCGGAAATTTAGTCTGAACACTGTGTCACAGAGATGTGCTCTAAACATAAAAGACTTTTCACCCTCAACTGCAATACTCCATATTTGTTAGGCCTATAAATATTTCCCTTCCTTAACTTGAATATCCATCGAACAGTCACAAATAATTTCCAAGATTTCACTATAACTGTTGTTTGTTCATAATTATGACTGTCTAAGGTCCAAACAATATCAGTAGACCATGTTTGACACAATTCTTTGGAAACTTCCATTTTACAGAATGTGAAGTGTGAAGTAGGAGAGGAGATGACGGATGAAGAAGTATAGATTTAAAAGCTCAAGATAGAGACGACTGGCGAAATGTAACCGGGGCCCTTTGCGTCAATGGGCGTAGATGATAATGATATATATAATGATTTTAATTCAAACTCTTTAAAATATATAAGATATTAAAACTGGTCATTTTAATTCCTGAAAAGTTACTTCAATAAAATAGTTTCTCTTAATTTTTTTTCTCAGAATCTGGAGTTGTCTAAATTAAGGGGAAATTGCGTAATCGTTTGTACACTTAAATAGATCATACATGCTGCTACTGAAGAAACGCAGGAGGAATATAAATACTGGAATTTAGAATACTGCACAAAAGCAACGATGTTTCTGCCGGCTGTAATGTCAGGTAGGCCTCAATGCAACGCTCTATTCATGCAGTAGCTGTAATGTCATATAGGTCTACTATACAATGCTTAAAACATGTAGATGCAGAAGCTGTAATGTGTAATAGGTCTACAATGCAACGTTTAGAACATATAGATGCAGAAGCATTAATGTCAGATAGGCCTACAATGCAACGTTTAAAACATATTGATGCAAAAGCTTTAATGTCAAATAGGTCTACAATGCAACGCTTAAAACATTGATGTAGAAGCCATGACTCTCTTTTTCTCTTTCCTCGGATGTTCGAATGGTATTTCTTTTAAAAATTACTCTTCATTATTGCCTTTTTTCTTATTTGAGGAAAGAGAGATAAAGAGAACTATCCTTAATCAGTATATTCTTTTATACTTATGACATTGTGTGTGTGTGAGAGAGAGAGAGAGAGAGAGAGAGAGAGAGAGAGAGAGAGAGAGAGAGAGAGAGAGAGAGAATGCCTTTGCCTAAACGAAAACTTACTATGCAGCAAATGTAAATTAAAATATTCGGTCTTTAGGAGATGTGATTATTTTGACTGAGACTAAAAGAAAAATGGCATCTCATCCTTCCGGAACTTTGAGGCCACGAAGGAAACCGCTATCACTTCACAGTGACTTTCTTTCTTCATAATTTGGGTCATTTTTCGTAACTCATTGGTAAAGCCAAGGTGTTTATCAAGGTCTATAGATCTAGGTTAAGTAAAGCTTTTATGTTTGATACAGGAGGATAATTGGTTCCGTGATGGTTGAGGAGGCTCTAGAGGTGGTGCTTTTGCTTTTCTATCTTTACTTAATCAGCTGCAACCTCAGTTATTATTATTATTATTATTATTATTATTATTATTATTATTATTATTATTATTATTATTTGCTAAGCTACAATGCCAGTTGGAAATAATGACAATAATAATGACAGAAAAAGTGAAAAATCAAAATTGAAATCTTGTCGACGTAGTCTAATCGATGGCCCAAAAGAGTTGAAAGCATTTAAAAGGAAAACATGACTAGGTTTTTATGCTTTGATATAGGAGCATTTGAAGAATCTTCTTCAACCGAACTTTGTGGCAAAAAAAGGACTCGGTCCTATGAATACGTTAGGCAGTTGACGGTTAACTGGCTGTTGTACACACTCGCTTATTAAGTCATTTTCAAACTTTCTAGTTGTGACACTCTTCCTTATTTCTCTATCTGTGGCTTTGACCTAACTTATTTTATTCTTTAATTAGCGTATTTTAATTGTCTATAGATACTTGAAATACTTGGGATTACCTCTACTCCTTTCTCCTTTCTCACAGCCACTTGCGCAGAAGCAAATTATCTCCTCGATTTCAGGGACAAAAATGCTTATACAATTAGTTATCCCATATAGAAATAATTAAATTGCATAATAAATATATATTATTTTTATAAAAGTATAATTCACATTAATTTCAGAATATAATTTAATTATTAATGGCTTTATGATTAAAAAATCACATAGATATTTAGAATATCGATATATTATGAAATTATTTTTATGGGTATTGAGCATGCAGTTTCACCTAATAGTCCACGTCCGATTCCTTTCCTAACATTTATTTTTGGTATCGACTATTTTCATTAATAATAGAAGCTCCCCAATATTCATAGACTATAACAAATATAACGGTCTAAGGCCTTTTTCCAAGACTTTATTGTTATCTTTGACCATAAAAAACTGTCTTTCCTTATGGAAGTTCAAGAGTAATTTTATTGTTTCAATTTACCCTGAATTCAGTTGTGATGAAATCAGCTGTGGCAACCTATTATGCTTTTCCAACCATTACTTTTTTCACGGCCGTCTTCTGCAATTATACGACATATCCACTCATGTATCTCATTCTCTCCACGTTCCATGATCTTCTCTCCACGTTCCATGATCTCCTGTAGTACTTCCTTTGCACAGGTCACAAATTTCATCTCTCCATTTCCTCCTGAAATTTGCTTTTATTTAGAGCAGGTTTATCCTTGCTGTCATTTATAGAAAGAATTTTTAAAATTCCTTTATTGGAAAGAAACTTTGATTGGGCTATTTGTTAGAATATGTACAGTCACTCATATAAATTGATGGATGTCTGGGTGTTTGAGAGAGATTTCCATTTCACTCCTTTCTGGACGACAGGTGTCTGGGAGTGCAAGACCAGTCGAATATTGAACTACCTAACTCTGCTGTAGTAACTGTTAACTTTTACGAGTATGTTATTGATCTGTTTTTTTTTTTCACGTAGATATATATTACAGAGGTTGTGTTCTTTCCTTCTCTTCTGCCCTGTTGTTTTTCTCTCGCCTTTCTACTTGTAGTCAGGGTGAATTAGATGGGATGGTGGATCAGTCCAGAAATAATTAGCAACAAGAAGTATTTCATGACAGTGGATGAAGAAATTTGTAGCATACCATATAAAAACCTCCTTCTGGATCTTAATTTTTTTCCCAGACTCGTTAAAAAAAATGCTAAGATGTATGATTTTTCCCTTTTTCAAAATTGGATTAAATGGGCACTGCTAGTCTTCTGTTATAAAGCTTGACTCTCTGAAAAAGGATTGTTCATTAAACTATTCCATTGGAAGCCTAATTTGATTTGCACAGGCTCAAATTGTTAGCAGTTGTCTGTGTCATTTAGACCATTATGCCAAATGCTAGGATCTTTGAGGGTCATTCCACACTATTTACACCTACCCTAGAAATAATTTTTGATATCCTGAAATTCAATTATCTAACGCCACGATCGGAATTAATGGGACTTGAACCCGGTTGTGCCAAGCAGTACACAGAAATTAAATCCCATTGTTAGTAATATTGATAGTAATGGCAAAGGACTTAAGGAAGCGGTGTGATCCAGTAGCGGTTGAATGGCAGTTCTTTATCTTTTGATCATACAACTTGTGCACTGCACCAGGCTTGAACATTTAAAAGGCGATATTGAAAAGGTCACAAATATTTCTATCTTAATTGATACTGATGTGACTAGTGTTATAAACCTTCTAAAACAAACTCAAATTTTTAAAGATTTATAATATAAAGGAGTTAGCTTATGTTATCTTTTAACATCGTGATTTTGATTTCAAGACTTATCACCTTAGTCATCCTCTAGCATCATAGTTTGTATTTGAGAGTGAATTTTAATTATTCCCTGATCTGAGCTTACTTTTAATGTATATATTTGAATTTTAAAATTTGGTTTATTCCACACAGCATTTATAACTTTATACATCATTCGGAGAATAATGCCACCATTGCACCTTACACAGTTTAATGTCTGCACTATTTAAGTGTCTTTGCAGCATCCCTTCTGCCCCGGTCTGCAACGAAAATTGTTCCTTAGTGATCCCATGTTCGTATGTTTTCTTCACTCTTGCCATTCCCTCTGTCGGGCTTATTCTTCCTTTCAAACTGCTGAATGGCCTTTGCTGTCCAAGTGTTTGGCTTAAAGCTCAAATTCAATAAACCATTCCAATCTGTAATTTTGTATCACCCTCTTATTCATGCATATTCACTAGCGGAGTGGTATATGAGCTATCCGAGTTGATGTTGTTCTTTTTGTTCTTCTTCTTGTCTTGCCCTATTTAAAATTTTGCAGACCATTTTGAATTTCTCCCTATCAAGAACATTTTTACAGAAGTTATGGAGGATCACTCAGCGGTCATCCTCATAGGTTTTCAAAACCCTAAGTCCTATGTCAAAGTAAGAAAAGTGTATATGATATGAAATAAGCCATTACAAAAGTCCCTATATTCCTAAGATCCCAGATTTGAAGATCGATGTAAAAGTTTCAATTTCTAGAAGATAATTTTGTATTTTCTTCTGGAGGGAAGAAGAAGAAGCCTGTAGGTAAACAACAATCTGTTGCGGCTTCTGTTCAATTTTGCTTATTTCTGGTGTCATAGCTGCAGTTTCGCCGAAAATATGTTGTGAGGTTTTCGGTGAATATGTGCCGTTAGTGCTGAAATAGGCATAGTGAATGTGGGTTACGTGACAGTGCAGTTATAAACCTTGGAAACTTTGTGATTTTCTCTAATTTCGAGTTGTGCCCCCCCCCCCCTAGCCTGGCCTAGGTGGGGGAGTCTGCGCTAGACGGTGGCGACGGTGCTGCCATCTATTGACTCTTTTAGTGACTATTTTCAGTGTAACAGTATGGGGTCATACTCAACACCGTTTAGGAGAAAGGACTCCTTTGGGCTGCAGTTTACTGCACACCCTACTATGGATATTGTTAGCAAAATGTTGTTTGATAACATGAAATTGGTTCATAACTCAATTATAGGAGTTCAATTTATAAATAAAAACAGAGTAATTGTTAAAGTAGTACCAAACGTGTTTAATGATCTCATGGAAAATTATGAAGGCAAAGAGGTGTGTTCAGACCAGTTAGGAAATGTAAAGATAGTGAATCTTAGCTCCTCCATTACGTATGTTTCAATAAGGAATGCTCCTTTCGGATTCGCAGATGAAAAGCTGATCGAGGTTTTATCAAAATATGGAAAAGTGGAAGGAATCAGGGTAAACAGGTATGCTGACGGACCATTCAAAGGGCTATTGACTGGAGTCAGGACAGCCCGCATGAGACTAAAAGAGAATGTCCCATCATCAATTACGGTTTCAGGATTTACCTTGACCATCTTATATAATGGGCAGCCACGGACATGCTTTCGGTGTGGTGAAATAGGTCACTTAGCTAAAGACTGCAGTTACGAAGATGTGAGATATAAGTTTAAAGAAGGAGAGTTCCCTCACCTACCTACGGAAGGAAAGGATGAGACCAGCGTAAAAGCAAATGAGTTGCACAAAGGCAATGTAGAAGAGGCAACAGTTGAAGAAAGAGGAGATAACCAAAGTTATCAAAATACTGATATAGTGACCGAAGGTACGGATAAGGATAAAGGACCCAATTCAATAGAAGAACAGGATTTAGATTGCACAATAGAAGAAATTGTTAAGGATATCTCAAAAAATGATTCTGAGAAAGAAAAGGATCAAGGTGACTCGATAAAACTTGGGAAAGGCACATCAAAAAGGACTGCTGGAAGTGAGATAGGGAAAGAACCGGACGAGGAAATTGTATTGGGAGAACCTGTGGACTGCATAAGGGAAGAAAATGTTTATGGAAAACTGGAGAAAGGGGTAATCGGCAGTGGGCTAAATTATGGAGATGAAAGGGATCTTTTTGTGGACAACCTTGATTACGAGCAGGATGATGACGATGAAGGAATTAGGGTTTCCCAACCAATAGGTGTAAGTGAATTGCGTAGATCAAAAACAAAGGTTGAGATTCATAAAAATGTTAAAGAAAACGAGTTATCAACAGGAAATGAAGCAGCGAGTATAATAAAAGGTAATCAGGAGGGAAAAATGGATTGTGAGGAAACATATGAGTTGCTTACGGCCCAAAGAAAACTTTACAGTACTGATTTGGAAATGGAAACATGGCATACGAAAACAGACTCTGGCAATAAACTCAAGATAACGTTGAAGAAAGACCAGTGCCAAAACATGGAAAGGACAAACCAGAATTTATCATCAGACGATGAAACAGGAAAGTGTACAAAGAAGCTTAAAGCAATTTAATCTTGTATTGTAAATGTATTTTACATAATATAAAAAATTCATTTCATCCACATTAAATGTAGCTACAGTTAACGTAAATGGACTTAATACTTTGAATAAGCAAATTAAAATAATAAACTTTATGTTTCTTTATAATCTAGATGTAATTTTCGTCCAAGAGCACAATATAAAAGGGGAAGGGAAATTGGAATATGTTGAAAAATACTGCAAAGTGTTGATTAATTATACACAAATTCTTAAGGGTGGAATAGCAATCTTTTTAAATAAAACATCTAATGTGGAAATTTTGAATTTTGAAAACGATACTGATGGCTATGTAATGAGTGTTAATTGTCGCTATTCAAACGTTACTGTTCAATTATTAAATGTTTATGCTCCAGCTGGGAATAGTAAGAGGAAAGATAGGGAGAAATTGTTTAATACAGATATTTTATATTTCTTAAGGAACAATATAAGTAATATCATTATGGGGGGAGATTGGAATTCTATTACCTGTATGAGAGATTGTTCTAATTCCGATAGTGAACTTCTATCAAAGTCATTAGTAAACTTGAAAAGCAACTTGAAACTCATAGATGTTTGGAATTCATGTCATCACCAGGTGGAGTATACTTATGTTAGGGAGAATTATGGTTCAAGGCTGGATAGGTTTTATCTAAAAGATTTACATAACCATGTGACAAATATTCAAAATATTCCTGTCAGCTGGACTGATCATTGTATTATAGTATTAGCTTTGAAATTAGAAAATGTAGCGTTGCCAGGTAAAGGGTACTGGAAACTTAATAGTAATATTCTAGATACAGATATTGTAAGAGACAATTTTCTTATGAATTGGAATAATATCAAGAGGAGCAAGGATAGAGTTGGAAATATTTTGTGTTGGTGGGAATATGCGAAAGCTCAACTGAAATCTTTCTTTATTACGTGTTCAAAGCAGATTAACCAAGCAAAATATGGGCTATTGAATCTACTGAACTACCAGTTGAAAGATGAAATAGGAAAAGGGGTATTGAATAAGGACAAGTTTTCGTTAGTGAACTCTTTGAAATTAAGAATAAATAGTATTCAAGACGAGATCTGTGAAGGAGTCAAAATTAGAGCAAAGGTGGATGATAAGTTAAAGGGTGAACAAGTTTCAGCGTACCTATTAGGGAGGGAGAAAAACTCTAAATCGTATGTAAATAAGATAAAGAGGGACGATGGTACCGAAATACTAAATCCCAAAGCTATTGCGTTAAATATAAGGGAATATTTTGAAAAACTTTTCAAAAAAGAGAAATGTCATAAGTCTTATCAAGACCTGTTTTTGAATCTAGTAGATAAAGTTATTGATGGGAATGAGAATGATATTTTAACCTCAGAAGTGACAGAGTCTGAAGTACTGAAAGCATTGAGAGGGATGAAGAACGGCAAAAGCCCGGGAATAGATGGTCTCACTGTTGAGTTTTACAAAAAGTTTTGGAAAGAAATAAAAAACGATTTTATGAGCTTAGTAAAGTTTATTTTTAAATATAAGACCATCTCTAAAATGAATAAAGGAATAATAACGCTTATACCGAAGGAAGGAGATTTAGGTTTTATTACAAACTGGAGGCCAATAACAATGCTAAACGTGGATTTTAAAATAATAGCGAAAATAATAACTAATAGGTTAAAGAATGTGTTACATTTAATTATTTCCCGCGAGCAGTTTAGTTGTGTTGATGATAGGTCAATTATCAACTTGAATTCCATCATGAGAGATATTATGATTTATGCAAATGATAATGATAAACAAGCTGCGATAATAAATTTAGACTGGTCTAAAGCTTTTGATCGTGTTGATCATGACTTTTTATATGCTATATTGAGCAACTTTGGTTTTGATCCTAGTTTCATTCAGCTAATACAAATGTTATATAAAGACGCTGAAAGTGTAGTATGCATAAATGGTAATATCTCTGATCCATTCCCTATAAAAAAATCGGTAAGGCAAGGGTGTCCATTATCCATGATTTTGTTTATTATCTACCAGGAACCCTTTTACAGGATGATGAAGATTAAGCTCGTAGAAATGTCATTGAATTTGCCAAATAATTTAAAGGTTTCTGTTCTAGGATATGCTGATGATTCTGTTATCGTAGTTACTAGTGACAAAGGAATATTAGAATGTTTTAATATAATCACAGATTATGAAAAGGCAAGTGGTGCAAATTTAAACAGAAAGAAAACTTCAATTTTAGGCATTGGGAAATGGAGAAATAAATCAGAATGGCCAATAAATGGATGTCATTATCTTCATAACTCCTGTAAAATACTAGGTGTTTATCATAGTAATAATTATCAAGATAGTGTTAATCTAAATTGGAATAATCTAGAGAGTAAGATAAACAAAGTTATAGGTATATTTAGGAATAGGAAGCTGACTGTGTTTCAAAAATGTATTGTAATTAATTGTAAAATTTTAGCAAAAACGTGGTATGTGTCACATGTATATATAGTTCCACAGGATTGTGCCAAACGAATACAGAGGAGTTTATTTAGATATTTATGGAATGGAACCTGTGAACCCATTGCAAGAAACACCGTATTTTTACCAAGGGCAGAAGGAGGGCTAGGAATAATGAATATTGTACATAAATCGAAAGCTATTATGTTCAGAACTTTTAACAAGATTTCTATGTGTAAGTGTTATGGTTTCGAGATTATGTATTATTATTGTAAAATAAAAGCTAGTGTTTTAATGGAAGCTGATAAAACTTATAGAGATTGTACTATTTTTATCACATCATATTATAGTGAGATGATAGATGTTTTAAGGAAAGTATATAATTTAAAGAATTATCCTAAGGTGTCTGTTAAAGAAATATACTGGTTACTAATGAACTGTAAAGACTATAAACCAAAGATAGAGTTATTGTACCCGCTTTTTAATTGGAAACAGATTTGGAAGCATGTAAATAATAAGTATATTGATAAGAACAGCAGAGATACAGTTTATAGATACGTTAATGAAATACTTAATACCAAAGATAGGCTTCATATGATGAAAATCTCGAATGAAGATAAATGTCTCTTTTGTGGATGTATTGAAAATAATATGCACATATTTTATTTTTGTCCCTCGTCAAAAAACATTCTGATTTGGTTAAAGTCAATACTACATAGCTGTTGTAAAATTGAAACAGATAGTTTACTAAGAATTATTAAGTTAGATTTTAAGACACCATCGAAGAAAGACGAAAACACTGCAATGGTGTTACTATCAGATTTTGTAGCAGGAGTGTGGTTGGGTCGATCTTTGGGTCTTTTGGCAGACGACCCAAACCTAATAACTTATATAGTGAATAAAATGTCAAAAACCAAGTTTATATTGAGTAAAGTTTATGTGAATAAATTAGACAAGCTCTTTACCAAAGATTATGTACTTAATGCTTTTGTAAAATAAAGAATAAAAAGAAATATAAGTTACTCTATAGGATATAAGGCTTACTTACTTTGTTATTTGTAAAGGATGTAATTTATTATTATTTTATATTGTATATATGAAGTCATTGTATTGATCCTTTTGTAAAATTTAATAATAAAAAGATAAAAAAAAAAAAAAAAACTTATTTTATTCTTTAATTAGCGTATTTTAATTGTCTATAGATACTTGAAATACTTGGGATTACCTCTACTCCTTTCTCCTTTCTCACAGCCACTTGCGCAGAAGCAAATTATCTCCTCGATTTCAGGGACAAAAATGCTTATACAATTAGTTATCCCATATAGAAATAATTAAATTGCATAATAAATATATATTATTTTTATAAAAGTATAATTCACATTAATTTCAGAATATAATTTAATTATTAATGGCTTTATGATTAAAAAATCACATAGATATTTAGAATATCGATATATTATGAAATTATTTTTATGGGTATTGAGCATGCAGTTTCACCTAATAGTCCACGTCCGATTCCTTTCCTAACATTTATTTTTGGTATCGACTATTTTCATTAATAATAGAAGCTCCCCAATATTCATAGACTATAACAAATATAACGGTCTAAGGCCTTTTTCCAAGACTTTATTGTTATCTTTGACCATAAAAAACTGTCTTTCCTTATGGAAGTTCAAGAGTAATTTTATTGTTTCAATTTACCCTGAATTCGGTTGTGATGAAATCAGCTGTGGCAACCTATTATGCTTTTCCAACCATTACTTTTTTCACGGCCGTCTTCTGCAATTATACGACATATCCACTCATGTATCTCATTCTCTCCACGTTCCATGATCTTCTCTCCACGTTCCATGATCTCCTGTAGTACTTCCTTTGCACAGGTCACAAATTTCATCTCTCCATTTCCTCCTGAAATTTGCTTTTATTTAGAGCAGGTTTATCCTTGCTGTCATTTATAGAAAGAATTTTTAAAATTCCTTTATTGGAAAGAAACTTTGATTGGGCTATTTGTTAGAATATGTACAGTCACTCATATAAATTGATGGATGTCTGGGTGTTTGAGAGAGATTTCCATTTCACTCCTTTCTGGACGACAGGTGTCTGGGAGTGCAAGACCAGTCGAATATTGAACTACCTAACTCTGCTGTAGTAACTGTTAACTTTTACGAGTATGTTATTGATCTGTTTTTTTTTCACGTAGATATATATTACAGAGGTTGTGTTCTTTCCTTCTCTTCTGCCCTGTTGTTTTTCTCTCGCCTTTCTACTTGTAGTCAGGGTGAATTAGATGGGATGGTGGATCAGTCCAGAAATAATTAGCAACAAGAAGTATTTCATGACAGTGGATGAAGAAATTTGTAGCATACCATATAAAAACCTCCTTCTGGATCTTAATTTTTTTCCCAGACTCGTTAAAAAAAATGCTAAGATGTATGATTTTTCCCTTTTTCAAAATTGGATTAAATGGGCACTGCTAGTCTTCTGTTATAAAGCTTGACTCTCTGAAAAAGGATTGTTCATTAAACTATTCCATTGGAAGCCTAATTTGATTTGCACAGGCTCAAATTGTTAGCAGTTGTCTGTGTCATTTAGACCATTATGCCAAATGCTAGGATCTTTGAGGGTCATTCCACACTATTTACACCTACCCTAGAAATAATTTTTGATATCCTGAAATTCAATTATCTAACGCCACGATCGGAATTAATGGGACTTGAACCCGGTTGTGCCAAGCAGTACACAGAAATTAAATCCCATTGTTAGTAATATTGATAGTAATGGCAAAGGACTTAAGGAAGCGGTGTGATCCAGTAGCGGTTGAATGGCAGTTCTTTATCTTTTGATCATACAACTTGTGCACTGCACCAGGCTTGAACATTTAAAAGGCGATATTGAAAAGGTCACAAATATTTCTATCTTAATTGATACTGATGTGACTAGTGTTATAAACCTTCTAAAACAAACTCAAATTTTTAAAGATTTATAATATAAAGGAGTTAGCTTATGTTATCTTTTAACATCGTGATTTTGATTTCAAGACTTATCACCTTAGTCATCCTCTAGCATCATAGTTTGTATTTGAGAGTGAATTTTAATTATTCCCTGATCTGAGCTTACTTTTAATGTATATATTTGAATTTTAAAATTTGGTTTATTCCACACAGCATTTATAACTTTATACATCATTCGGAGAATAATGCCACCATTGCACCTTACACAGTTTAATGTCTGCACTATTTAAGTGTCTTTGCAGCATCCCTTCTGCCCCGGTCTGCAACGAAAATTGTTCCTTAGTGATCCCATGTTCGTATGTTTTCTTCACTCTTGCCATTCCCTCTGTCGGGCTTATTCTTCCTTTCAAACTGCTGAATGGCCTTTGCTGTCCAAGTGTTTGGCTTAAAGCTCAAATTCAATAAACCATTCCAATCTGTAATTTTGTATCACCCTCTTATTCATGCATATTCACTAGCGGAGTGGTATATGAGCTATCCGAGTTGATGTTGTTCTTTTTGTTCTTCTTCTTGTCTTGCCCTATTTAAAATTTTGCAGACCATTTTGAATTTCTCCCTATCAAGAACATTTTTACAGAAGTTATGGAGGATCACTCAGCGGTCATCCTCATAGGTTTTCAAAACCCTAAGTCCTATGTCAAAGTAAGAAAAGTGTATATGATATGAAATAAGCCATTACAAAAGTCCCTATATTCCTAAGATCCCAGATTTGAAGATCGATGTAAAAGTTTCAATTTCTAGAAGATAATTTTGTATTTTCTCCTTTTTATATGTTTTTTATTATGTTCACATTTAAAGAAACTATGAAGAGTTCTTAAATGAAGAAACCCTTAGGTGTGTTCAAAGCCATAAATCCTAATCAAACATAATAACTAATAGGCACCAGTCTCTGAGGGTATGACTCTAGTTTATCTCAGCACAGAATGACCCGTAGGTGCCCTCTATACCGACGCTCATGTGTTCTTGGAGCAATATATTTACCATAGAAAAATAGCACTTTAACGTCATGGCGAAGGAAAACAATATCAACTTAACTGGTAATACAACGTCTGCTACAGTGTAGTCAAGAGTTTCTAACGAATGCCTAGCTTAGTTATATTATTAGACGTAGTTTGCCTCGATACACCTCCAAGGAATCGCCAAGCCGGAGGTTTCATGTCGCCTGAGGCGATATGACGTCATTATAGAAAACGGAGCGTTTTCTACCAGCTACGATGGCCAACAACTTTCCAATGGCTGCGAGACTTAAACCAAAGACTACAGTTGGTTTAAAATTTTCGTGTTCCCCTAATTATGAGTCGGCATGTGATGTCATATTTAATAAGTTAAAAATAAGTGAAAAAGACATACGAGGGTTTCAGAACATACCAAATAACAGAGTGGCTGTGAAATTTATTGAGGAGAAGGTTTTTGATGTCTTTATACGAGAGTACGAAGACAAAGTGATTCATTTCGGTAATGGCGAAAAGGCCCTAGTAGTAAATTTGAGTGGTGTATATACCTATGTATCAATACGTTATGCACACTTTGATATAGAAGACTCACTTTTAATTAGTGTCCTCGAACAGTATGGGAAAGTTCTTCATTTCAGACATAATACCTTTTCTCATGGGAGAGCAAATGGTCTAGAAAATGGAACACGCACTGTGAAAATGGAAATAAAGAAAAATATCCCATCCTCCATAAATATTTGTGGTTATAATGTTGTGTTTTTATATAATGGTCAGAAAAAGACGTGTTACAAGTGCGGAAGAGACTCTCATATGGCAGTTAACTGTAATATGGATAGTGAGCCTAAGTTAAATATTTTTAATTTGAATGATTTCCCAGCAATGCCCGGCAAGGATTCTGATAAGGGTCGGATATCGGAAGAAGATGGTACTCCTGATGTTCAACTGGCAACAAGTAATGAAGCAAATGTGGAGCAACCATGTGATGGAAAGAGTATTGAAAATGATAAAGAAGAATCCAGCAACCACGGAGAGGACCAGATAGGCGACTTATGCGAAGCAGTAGGAGAACCACTAGTGACCATTCCCTCATCCAAGAATGTTGATGATGTTGCTGTTCATCAACACTCAGTCGAAATAGAAGGTCGATCATGTGACCTGGAGGGTCATGTTCCAGGTAATGGTGATAATTTAACAGATACCGACAGTGATAGTGACATCTTTGCAATAAAAAGTGCACCTGAAGGAGCTTCTCAAGTTACCGAAATAACTGAGGATAAGGGGCTTCCATCACAAGATGAACCTCGTATTCCTTACACAGTTGAAAGTCTCTTTCCCGTTGAAGATGATGTAAATGAAGAACCGGGAAATCTTAAGGAAATCAATATAGCGGTTTCAGTGCATAGGGATGATGAATCAGTGGATGGTGCTACTGAAGAACGTGACATGGATATAGAGGTAAATAAAGTAAGTGATATTGAAGACGATTTGAAAAATTATGATAAAGGCTCAGACGTGATGCCAAAAGGCCAGTGGAACATAGATTTAGATACTGTAGGTAAATTAAAGTTAATTAGAGGAAAATCCAATAAAGAAAAAAGGAAGGAAGAAAAAATGAATGGAAAAGATAGGTTGTCAAAGAAAAAGAAAAAGTAATTGTTTCAGTGTTCGTTGTTGTAATGGCTCTTTCTGTTGCCACTTTAAATATTAATGGCTTAAATGAGGTAATTAAACAAATGAAAGTTGTGTCCCTTATCATGTACTATAAAATTGATATTCTGTTGATTCAAGAACATAACGTAAAAGATATTTCAGGGTTGAGTTATCTCACTAATTTTATGTGTATAGTGTTCAATCCATCAATCAATTTAAAAGGAGGTACAATGATTTGTATCAATAATAAAACAAATGTTAAACTTTTAACCAAGGAGATGGATACTAACGGTAGAATTGTTGGTGTAAGGGTATGTTACAATAACTGCATTATACCTATTATAAATGTGTATGCTCCATCTGGTGCCAGTAAATTTGCTGAAAGGGAAGACTTTTTCAGGAATGAAATATTGTATTACCTGCGACATAATATTGATTATCTTATTTTTGGAGGTGATTTCAACTGTATAACATGCACAAGAGATTGCAGTAATAATAACAAAGCCTTATTGTCTAAGTCTATGAGTACTCTCGTGAAAAACCTTGCTCTGAGAGATAATTACAAATTCGCAAACAGGATATTAGAATACACTTATATACGGGAAAACTATGGATCCAGAATAGACAGGATTTATACGGTAAAATTATTTGATAATATAACATCTGTAGACACCATTCCAATAAGTTTTTCAGATCATAGTATGGTTGTTTTGAAATTAAACATAAACACACACAAAATTGGCACAGGGTATTGGAAGTTGAATGTTAAAGTTTTAGATTCTGATGAAATTGAAGAAAATTTTTTACATGTATGGCAGTTTATAAAGCAGAAAAAGGGTACATTTGATGACATACTCTTATGGTGGGACTGGGCAAAATCACAATGTAAAAATTTCTTTGTCAAATTATGTAAAAAATTTTCTCAAGAAAAGTATGGATTGCTGAACTTATTAAAAACAAGATTGCGTCAACTTTATGATATTAACTATAAAACTAGTGTAAATTATGAAAATATTAAGATTCTCAAGACTAGGATTTGTGACATCCAGAATGAAATATTAGAGGGTATAAAGATAAGAGCCAAACTAAATGATCGTACAACTGGGGAAAAAATATCTGCACATCTACTTGGTGCTGAGAAAAAGAAAAATCATACACGCATTACTAAAATAAAACAAGCAGATGGTTCCATTGTAGAAAGCACAGAGGGAATTTCTGTTTTTATAAAGGAGCACTTTGGAAAATTGTTTAGTAAGGTAACTGGTCAGGTAAAAAGTCAAGATTATTTTCTTAACCTATGCCATTCTGTCCTAAACCAGGAAGATGTAAGTTTGTTAAGTAGAGAATTAGAGGAAATTGAGGTTTTTGATGCTATCAAGAGTATGTGTAAAGGAAGATCACCAGGGTATGATGGACTTCCTATAGAATTCTACAAAAAGTTTTGGTCTTTAATAAAGTCTGACGTTATGGAAGTGTTCAAATCCATTGTGACTGAGAAATATATGTCAGATAGTCAAAATTTGGGTGTAATAAAATTATTAGCTAAAATAGGAGATTTATCTTTGGTGAAGAACTGGAGACCTATATCCCTTTTGAATGTTGACTATAAAATCTTTGCTAAGGTTTTAGCAAATAGATTGAGATGCGTTATTGGGAAGATTATCTCCCAAGTACAATATTGTGCAGTGAAGGAAAGGTCGATTGTGAATTGTAATAATACGATTCGAGATGTAATTTTTCATACAAAACAAAAGAGTGAAGACTTAGCAATTCTAAGCTTAGACTGGTCTAAGGCTTTTGATAGAGTTAATATGGATTTTGTTTTTAAAGTGATGAAGAAATTTGGTTTACCAGATGAATTTGTGGCTCTAGTTAGAATATTATACAAAGATTGTGTAAGTAGTATCTTGGTAAATGGGTTTATGAGTTCAACTTTTTGTATTAAAAGGTCAGTAAGACAAGGCTGCCCTATGTCAATGCTGTTTTATTGTATATTTCAAGAACCCTTGTATAGAGCAATAAAGAGCAATAACAAGATAATAGGGCCTAGCCTTCCAAACAATGTAAATATATGCCTGCAAGGTTATGCAGATGACTCATCCGTGATCTTGTCAACTGATGATTCAGTTAGAGAGTGTTATAAAGAAGTACAATGGTTTGAACTTGCGACAGGTGCACAGCTAAACAAGGACAAAACTAGTATAATTGGGTTTGGGAAATGGGAAAACCGAAAAATTTGGCCTATCAGTTGGTTGAAAACTGTTGAAAGTATCAAAATTCTTGGTATAATTTATTATAGTGATTTTGAGGTTACATGTGAAGAAAATTGGTCTCGCCTTACTCAAAATATTAAAATATCCATAGATATGCTAAGTCAAAGAAAATTATCTATTTTCCAAAGAGCTATTATTGTTAATTCACTAGTTTTGTCCAAAGTTTGGTATATATCACACACTTTGCCTCCTTTGAAAAAGTACATTGCTCAAATAAATATGCATGTATTCCGATATATATGGCAGGGAACTTACCATCCTGTTGGTAGAGATACTCTTTGTTTGTCGAAAGAGAAAGGTGGATTGGGTATTATAAATGTTTATTTTAAGTCCTTGGCGATTTTCAGTTCGACAGCTCTAAATGATATTAGAAAGGATATTGGTTTAAGTAATTTCTATTGCAAGATGAGGATTAGTTTTTTGTTGGACTTGAAGGAAAAAAATGAGGTTTCATTTGTGTCAACACCATTTTATTCAATTGCAATTAATGTAATCAGAAAAGTTTATCACCATGCAAAATTTCCTAACTTAAGTTCTAAAGATTGTTATAATTTCATAAGGCCAGAGATTGTCCCAAAAATTGAAGGGAGTTATCCATTTTTGGACTGGAAAATGGTATGGGACAGCATAAACAAACCTTTCATTGGCATCATGGAGAGAGAGTTTGCCTTTAAATATGCTCATGAAACTTTGGCGACAAATAATCGTCTGAAAATGTTGAATATCAGAGAGAGTGATAAATGTGATCATTGCGATGATGTTGAATATAGTTTGCATATATTTTACTTTTGCAGGCACATCCAGACAATATTGATGTATGTCAAAAATGTATTATTTCATACTTGTGACATAAACAGGGACAATTTTTTAAACACATTAATGTTCAATTACAAATATAGGACGAAAAAGGATTATAATAGCGCCACTGTATTGATAGTTGGTTATTTATATGCTGTTTGGGTCAGTAAGAAGAAACGATATACGAAAGAGGAAACAGACGCCTTTCTTAGGAGTAAATTTCAATATGATCGGTGGCTTCTGAAAAATATCTATAAAGAAAGAATGAATAAAATGTTCACCAAAAAGTATATAAATTTTTGTTTTTGAGTGACTGAAAATTAAAATCAAGATGTGTGATGTTGTAAATTGTTAAATTAGATGGGTTTGTTTATAGAAAAATGCAATTAAATGTGTTTATACTGTAAATATTGTGATTGTAAAGAATATGTAATTTAACTTTTTAATAAAAAGAAAAAAAAAAGCCTAGCTTATGACGACATGACACTCAATATCAGATATGGTGACTATGCTGTAGCCTTATGAGAATTCTCATCCGTGTGGAAGGGCGTCCCATTTGCTTACTCAATCTCTGAGGTATGTAAATATGGTAAATAAAGGATAAAAAAAATACCAGGGCAAGATGATGTTATCAGGAGTAAAATCATCCTTAACCCATAGACAAAAATATGTTATTTGATAGTTTGAGTAAATATTGTTATAAGGTCACTAATGAATGACAGGAGCATTGGGCAGACATTCAAGGCCGATAGATAGTCCATGACTGGTCTATTCTCTCTTATTTCTCTTTTTTTTAAGTTTTATAGTTTATATATGAAAGGTTTATTTTAATGTTGTTACTGTTCTTAAAATATTTTATTTTAATTGTTCATTACATTTCCTGTAACTTATGTATATCATTGTTTCCTTTCCTCATTGGGTTATTATAATAATGGGCTTATATAATAATAATATAATGATAATGATATTATGGACTCCATGCATCACCCATCCCCCTATCCATTCACATGATACCTGGTTCGACTGGGTAGTAACTCTGAAGAGGTATGTCCTTGTGTTTACCCAAGCACACTATTCCAAGCCCACAGGGCCGGTAAAGCCCGGAAAAAAAAACCGTGGAACTCCCGAGTCGAGCGATGATACTACTATGACTGGAAACCAGCTGTCAATTATGTTTATTGGACCTATGTAACAATGCTGTGTAAGCCGGAAGTTTATTCATGATTTGTTTATGTTGAAATCAAACCTTTTGGAACTCTCTGATCTGGACGAATGAAAAGTCATTTCAGACAAAGGCTCCAAAAATACATTTGCTCCTTAAAAAAAAAAAAAAAAGATAAATAAAAAAAAAAAATTAAGAAGTGGACGCCGTACTGTGAGTTTCCATAGCTGGATGTTGTCTGATGACAAGTAAACTTGAGAAGGATGCATGGCAACATGGTATTTCCGTGCAATGTATACGGATTATCAAAGACATCATTCCATCCATTCGTGCTACAACAATTCCTTCCCCAAATCCAATTCATTTTGTTTATGATAAAAGCTCCATCCACACAAGCCACTTACGTAATGATTTCAAGAACATCCAGATGGCGAGGACATGAGGTAAACAGGATGAGCGAAGTCAGGCAGTAATAATAAATCATGTCATTTCTGAATGGGAAACAGTAAAAAGGGACAGAACAGAAAATGCAGTAAAACCAATCTTATTGTCATAAATAGCAAATATTTCTGGTAAACAAAAACCTACAACAGAGAAATAATAGTCATAAATGAAACAGATGATAAGATGATGAAAGACATTACCAAAATGTTTAACAGTAAAAGAACAAGTATCAAAATAAATATAAAGTAATGTAAAACTGCTATTATTAGTACCATAGTTTTTACCCGAAACCATAAATAATGAAGAAACAGAACAATTTAGATATTATTAAGAGACAAAATGAAAATATTACATTACATCCATTTTTTCAGTGTACAAGACAATCAATAACATGGCACAAGTCATAAGCACAAAAACAATAGATGATTCATAAGCTACCTAACCAAACCCACCATAGCCATTACAGTAGCTTTTCTCCTTTCAATTATTCATTTCTGAATTAATTTTACAAACTGACCAAGCAATTAATACTTACCCCAACCCCCATTAGCATGAATAATTGTATTTAGTCTTTCTGGGACCGATTCAACGAGACTTCGGCAATAGTTGAGTAAACGTCATAAATTTTCCCATTCGGAAACGGGATGATTAATTATTGTTTCTTGAGTTCGCTCATTCCGTAAATCCTATGCCCTGACCATCATTGCCCACACGTTTTCGATCGTGTGCGGACGAGATGCCGAATGCACTATTGCCGACAGACAAGATGGCGTAAAGACACAAAGCCGAAAGGACATGAAACCGAACGGTCGTAAAACCGAACAGTCATGGAACCGATCGGTCATAAAGCCGAATAGTTAAAAATTAATGCCAGAAAGAAATTTTGACTATATAAATAAAACCAAGTCACCCATACAGTTTGACAATGGAGTTCATTTTATCATGAACAAAATAACTTGGATTTGGGGCAGGAATTGCTGTTGCACGAATAGAAGGAATAATCTCTATATATTGCATGGAATCCAGGTTGCCATTTATCCTTGTCAAGTCTCCTAGTCCCCCAGACCACATCAAACCATGGAAACCAACACTTTGGCGTCCACTTCTTTTCAATTCTTGTATGTTTTGCCGAGCAAATCCTGTGTTCATGGGTCGCCAACGTATCCGACTTTTTGTTACCGTTGTTTGAAAAGACTTCTCGTAAGTCCAGATGACAGAATTCAAAAAGTTTTGATCATACACATCCTGGGTGTATCTTCTTGCAAATTCCAATCGTGCCTCCTTATTTTCCCGACTAAGTTTTTCTTTTTTAGCTGGGATACAACACCGAAAACCTTTCTCATTAAGATGGCATCTCGTTGTCTCGGGATTGCAAGGTAAACCCAGTTCTTGAGTTAGGTCAACAACTGATAAGTGTGGCCTCTCCATCACAGGTTGAACGATTCGCTGATAGTCTTCAGCAGTTATAATTCTTGGTCGACCACTTCTTGAGCGGGTAACGACACTACCCTGGCCATCAAATCGATGTATCCATTTGGTTACAGTTTTAACATTGAGTCCCATGGCCCTAGCAATGGTTGTCTTCTTCATTGGTGCATTTCTCATGCCCATAATCGCTCCACGTTGGCTAATAATCTCAGGGCGATCTGCACGCCCTGTCACCTTGTGCACACACTGTTGGATCCGGGATCTATGAACCACGTCCATTCTGATTTTGTATAAGAAAATAAAAACATTATCCTATGTGTTAAGAAAATACGATAGTTCAGCCCGATATTGTTAAATCCCTTGCACTACCGAGAGAGAGAGAGAGAGAGAGAGAGAGAGAGAGAGAGAGAGAAACCGATAGTTAAATCCCTTGCGCTACCGAGAGAGAGAGAGAGAGAGAGAGAGAGAGAGAGAGAGAAACCGATAGTTAAATCCCTTGCGCTACCGAGAGAGAGAGAGAGAGAGAGAGAGAGAGAGAGAGAGAGAGAGAAGGATTATAGAATTTTCGCTTTAAGCCAAGAATTGGGGCCGCAAAGGCCATCCAGTGCTTTGAATTGAAGAATAAGCCAGAAAGAATGGGTAACAAGAATGACCAAAAAAAAAAGAAAAAAAGACGAACATACGGATGGCTATTAATATTAAATTGTATTATAGGATTTAGGCTTTACGCTAAGCACTGAGGCAGCAAAGGCCATTCAGCCCTGTTTTAAGAATAACCCCGAGAGAGTGGACAGCAAGAATGAAGAATGTTGACGAATGGAGGGATAGTTTTAAAACAATTACAGTTGCAGATAAGGGACGAAAGAAAAAAAAGACCTTTAGATAATGCCTACATTACACAGTGAAAGGAGCAATGGCAGCATTATCCCTCGTACGAGAGAGAGAGAGAGAGAGAGAGAGAGAGAGAGAGAGAGAGAGAGAGAGAGAGAGAGAGTAACCAGACCTAACTTTTCGATACAGAATTTGAATTTGACCTCATCAAACCTTAAATAGACTTCTTTTGATGTCAACATGGTAAAAGATATATATACATAATATAGCACGTATAATTCAATAAACTTGTGATACTTTCCTGAATAATGCCTTGCCTGCTTGGTGCTTTCCTTTTGCTAGACTGCTGCCGTAAGACTCGGGTGAGTGGGCGACAACCGTTTCACCGATTGCTTTCGTTTAGATTTCAATTAATGACATTACAGCTTATTAGAAGTGGAAAGTGTCTCTTCTAGAACTCCTATCTTATCAGACCAGACGTTTTGTTATGTATAATCTAATCATAACCATTAATGATAAAAATTAATTGGCAAACAACCTTGTCCAACCTAATTGCACCAATGAAAAAGTTTTGGTGTGCGGTTGTCTTACGTCACTATACAGACCCGTTGTCCAGAAACGGGTTGTATGGAATTCAGCTTTATGCCCGGACGCATCCATAAACTTCTATGAGTGACTGTACAGTACACGTCACAAGCAAGAAGAGCTTTGGATACTTATCTTTTTATGATGTGTCATAACGTGTCTAATATTCCTAATACTTTCTGTGCTCACACGATTTATACTGTCATATCAAGAGGGTAGAAAATTTTAACTATGTTGTATTAGGTGTCGAGAACTTTTAGGATTCTGCTCAGAAACACTTAAACAGAATACTTTTACCACAATTCCTGGAAATGTGATACTTTATTGTCTTAATCAACAGCTATTAATTTAATTACAATGTTGGGCTATATGGAAATGTCAGTTGGCAAAATATTTGATTTGTCAAGCGTTTGAAAAAAAAAAAAAAAAAACATTTTTCTGTTCCCTCATTATACAATGAACAATGAACGTTTTACCTTGAATCCGAATATGGAAAACGCGTTAGTCTTCGCTCATGCATTGTTTACGCGTTAAGTTAAACATTTGATCTCTCTCTCTCTCTCTCTCTCTCTCTCTCTCTCTCTCTCTCTCTCTCTCTCTCGACATTAACTACCGTTCATTCTTGCGATTTGATTTCAGTTAGGATATCCCACGCGGTATTGTCAAAAAATCTCCGATATCTAACTGTGAATTCCTTGAAACTTCATCATGCTTAAGTTGGCTATTGTAATTGGAAATTAATATTCATGAGGCAAAGGAAGTACAGTCAAGACATTACGGGAAAGGGGATAATACCGTTGTATGGTGCAAGCAAG
This sequence comes from Palaemon carinicauda, assembly GCF_036898095.1. NCBI lineage: Eukaryota > Metazoa > Arthropoda > Malacostraca > Decapoda > Palaemonidae > Palaemon > Palaemon carinicauda. The sequence continues at coordinate 16,662,404 of NC_090727.1, read as the reverse complement.
GGGATTGCGGGAAATGGGATATATATATATATATATATATATATATGTATATATATATATATAGAGAGAGAGAGAGAGAGAGAGAGAGAGAGAGAGAGAGAGAATGTATGACTTACAATTAATTATCAGCAGACATTTCATTCCTGTATTTTCTAAGAAAGGTTTTATCTGCAGAGAGAGAGAGAGAGAGAGAGAGAGAGAGAGAGAGAGAGAGAGAGAGGAGTCGTCTCCTTGATATTCATTAAGAAACTATAAATTCAATTTGTGTGTAATGTTTTATGCCAGAACTACCCTATGGGAACCTAAGCTTGATGGGGTATAACCTTCCTAAATAATCCACAAAAAAAATCATAAAGCGGATTATTCCCAACATTATCCATCTGCAGATAAAACCATTCTTAGAAAATACAGGAATGAAATGTCTGCTGATAATTAATTGTAAGTCATAAATCTCTCTCTCTCTCTCTCTCTCTCTCTCTCTCTCTCTCTCTCTCTCTCCTTTCGCTTTTGTATGATTTCTTTATAAATTCGAGTAGCAATATTTTTCTAGTTTCCCCACAGATCGGAAATGTTAAAGCGGAGTTTATGAGGGGAAAACATTGTTACGGCGAAGAGGCCTTTAGAGATAGCAATTATAACAAAAAATACAGCGTAATGAGACGTTTGGTGTCATTGAAAAAGCTTAATCGGAGTTCCATACTAAACTCACAACTGCTACGAATAGGTGAATTGAAATGGATTTTTTTTTTTTTTTTTTTAAGACAAGAGGATGTCTTCCTGAGAGTTTGTATATTTAAACTATTGTTTATATATTCTCGTGATATCGTCCGTTTTGTAAAGAATTGCAGCTTAGTTAAACATTATTGAAATCGTTTTTAAGAATAGAAGAATAATGCTTTTTCTAGAAATACTGGTCATCCCCATCATCTATTATTGAAGACTGCAAACATGCAAGGTTTTCAATCTCAGAGGAAAAAAGCTAACCTTATTTTCATTTTCACGTGAATCATTGGAGCATTTGAAAGCTGTCGATATATTCTGATGCTGAAAAATTGGCTGATAAACCGATAATGAATTCCACACCGAAAACACCATTCGGTGTTGACAGGATATTCGATCAGTTGAATAGGCCCTTATTATTATAGGAAAGACGCTTATGATTTGTTGTTAGGATTATTATTAGTAATATTGCCATTGATGTTTATCATACAATTATGTATTTAGTTGATAATTACTTCCTTTTTATTAGTTAGCTCATACTTTTGCATTACCATTACAGAAGAAAATAACATGCTTTTATCGTTAATTTTACTCTCCTTCTCTATTCCAGGTAAGTGAAGATTTTGCAGTATGTTTTCACCGTGTTCTTGGATATACTGAGGATAGAGGTATGATGAACTGAATATTTTATGTATATACTATTTGTAATTGATGTTGAAAAAGTTTTTGTAGAGAAATTTGGCCATTTAAAGGGAAGTGATTTGAATGACGTTTTTTTAGGAAAATATGGATAATTATAACCGTTTCTACATATTTCTCTTAATCTAATGTGGCTGTGTTAGTGTTCGCGATGGTCGTTTGCAGTCACTTCCATAAGAATAAAACGCATGAGTGTATCCAATTCAAACCAAACTATATTTATGCATATTTTGTTATTGCTCTCTCTCTCTCTCTCTCTCTCTCTCTCTCTCTCTCTCTCTCTCTCTCTCTCTCTCTCTCTCTCTCTCTCTCTCCTTTAAGGCTATTATAGAATTCAATCGCGATCCAGCAAGGTTCGGTGGGGGTCGTTCCCTTGCCTCTATCCTGTTTCCCCTAACTTGAAGTATTGAGTTAGATGCTGTTCTGGGTGAGGATATCATCGTGAACAAGATTGTTAGCCCCAATGCCCATTATATCCAATTATAGGTGGGTGGGGTTTAGGCTGGGAGCAAATTACGGACTTATTATGGTAATGTGACCTTAAAATTCCGACTAAGTTCTTGTTCTTTTAGTCTCTGCTTTATGGTTTGTTGGTGTTTTTCGTAAATCGATAAGTATCCGTCTTGCCAACCGAAAGTAAGACCGTATCGTATCGTGTCAATTATTATTATTATTATTACTTACTAAGCTACAACCCTAGTTGGAAAAGCAGTATGCTATAAGCCCAGGGGCTCCAACAGGGAAAATAGCTCAGTGCGGAAAGGAAAAAAGGAAAATAAAATATTCTAAGAAGAGTAACAACAATAAATATCTCCTATATAAACTATAAAAACTTTAACAAAACAAGAGGAAGAGAAATAAGATAGGAGAGTGTGCTCGAGTGTACCCTCAAGCAAGAGAACTCTAACCCAAGACAGTGAAAGGCCATGGTACAGAGGCTATGGCACTACCCAAGACTAGAGAACAGTGGTTTGATTTTGGAGTGTCCTTCTCCTAGAAGAGCTGCTTACCATAGCTAAAGAGTCTCTTCTACCCTTACCAAGAGGAAAGTGGCACTGAACAATTACAGCGCAGTAACCCCTTGGGTGATGAAGAATTGTTTGGTAATCTGTGTTGTCAGGTGTATGAGGATAGAGGAGAATATGTAAAGAATATGCCAGACTATTCAGTGTGTATGTAGGCAAAGGGAAAATGAACCGTAACCAGAGAGGAGGATCCAATGTAGTACTGTCTGGCCAGTCAAAAGACCCCATAACTCTCTAGCGGTAGTATCTCAACGGGTGGCTGGTGCCCTGGCCAACCTACTACCTTAAATTTATATAGTTTCATTACTTTTTATTTTTGGGGGGAGTAAACTTTTTTTTTTTTTTTAATGGGAGAATTTAAGAGAGATATTAGGTATATATCTGGTACAGAAGTGTAAAGGTTTGTGATTAGAGAAAATTTTACCTGATAAAAAATGGCGTTTCATGTGAGTAACAGAACGTAAACTTATTTAAATGAACCGGGTAAATCGAAAAGGAAATTGGAACTCACTGTATAGGACTACTGTATATAGCCCTTGTGTTATTATAAAAGATTCGGTAATGGAAATACAGAAATGAATTAACGATTTTGAAAATAATTTGAGGAAAATTTTGCTCATATTTTTATACCTTCTTGTGTATTCGATTTATATATTTTTTTTAAAGTTTATTTTTTTAGTTACAAACGAGCGATGAACCCTAAAAAGAGAAGATTGCTCATCACCAAAGGTGAGTCGATACCATATGAATAAAGTTTTTACACTGCTACTTTTATTGAGGTGGATGGAATTAAATAGGCAAAAAGTTCTGATTAAACTGTATCGCTTTTGATAGCATTTGAATTCGACTTCAGTTTTAGCAGTGAACGCTGATTGCATGTTGCATTTATTTCACTGGCATGGAATAATATTCAAGATAGCTATTTGGGGTGTATTTTTTCACAAATAGCTTATTTTTCAATAGAAATATGAAAGCTAGCGTAATGCATTACACGGATATCGTATTTAAAGGATTACGTAGAAATATTTGAACGTTGGAGTCGTTTGTTAACTTTCATTTTTCCATCAAGGATATTTTAGTTGTCAAAATTCGGTGGTCTGTGCAAATGAGTCAAAATTAATCAATGCCTAAAAAACTACACAATTCCGTTTCGAATACAAATATTCATACACCAATACACACACACACACACACACACGCACACATATATGTATATATATATATATATATATATATATATATATATATATATATGTATATATATATATGTATATATATACACACACACACACACACACACATATATATATATATATATATATATATATATATATATATATATATATTCTCTAACACATGTACTCTTTCAAATATTAAGCCACGGAGACTTTTCATTATCGAATTAAATCTGCCTTTTGATTTATATACGGTTAGTGCATTAAACTCTTGTCAGTATGTGTGTATATATATATATATATATATATATATATATATATATATATATATATGTATATATATATATATATATATAAATATATATATATATATATATATATATATATATACACTGTATATATATATGTGTGTGTGTATATATATATAATATGTGTGTGCATTTACTTTTTTTCATTTTGATATTCATAACATTCATATCTATGTACATGACGAAGTTTATCTTTTTTTTTTTTTTTAAATAAAATAAGTTAGCCGAATGAGCAAAGGGGTTTATGATAGATATAACGGAAGGAAAGAGAGTGCTAAACAAGAAAAGATTGGGTGATCCAACTGCCTCGTTTGTATGTTACGGAAGGCTCTCTAAAAGCCTTTTTAACAGGTGTTTGTACTAGCTAAAATAAGAAATATATTTTCTGTAGTCCCATAACCCTGAAGATACAATAAAGTCTTTGACATTAATATTTAACAAAAAATGTATTTTGGTTTCAGTGTTTCAGAACAAATAGACATCTAAAACCTTTCTGGCTATTCATTTTATCAGAGTTCAGGGTATTCATGAAGGTTATTGCAGTAGTGTCGATCATTTTAATTGGAATACATCTACAGTATCCCAAATGCCAGCATTTCAGGATCATATTTCACAGAACATTTTCTCTAATATGTAATTCCCTCGGCAGATCGTTTATTTGAACAATTGACCATATCATTGCTTTATTGGTTGAACGATTGTGTTATGGGTTTTCCTTGTTACACTCCGGGGTAACATGGTCAAGGATTTCGTTCTTCCACTGGCTTCCTGACTGTCTGGTTCTTGATTATTCTGGTGAGAGTTCCAATTGTATCCATGTTTTTAAATCGGGTGAGTGTTTCACCGATTTTTTTTATTGATCTCTTAATTATTTCACTGATTTAATTCTTTAATGTTCTGGTGATTGTTTCAGGTATTTATTCATTGATCAAGTGAATATTTCACCGATATCCCTATTTATCAATCCTGTGATTGTTTCTTTGCTTTTGGAGATTGTTTCACTAATTTTCCTATTAATTAATCCGGTGACTGCTTCACTGTTATCCTTATTTTTTTAATCTGCGCTTCTTTGACGGATACCCATATTAGTTTCTCAAATTTCCCTATTGCTTAACCCTATGATTGTTTCAAAGATTTCCTTTTTAGTAATCGGGTGATTGGTTCACTGATTTGTGTATTGATTAATCTGGTAACAGAGTCACTGATTTCTTCATTGATCAATCCCATAATTCTTTAACTGTTTCAATAATTTTCTTATTGATGTTACTTATGAATAATTATGGATTTCCGTTATTGATCAGCCCTGCGTGTTTCATTACTTTAATTTGTGATAAATTTAGTTATTTTTTTTTTATATCCTTTCTGGTAAAATTTCAGATAAGTATATTCATTTTGCAACTTTTCTTAAGAAAACGCTGACGGGAAAAGGCGGCCAACGTCTGCTGCCGGTATCAGTGATTCTTCCCGCAAGCAGGAAGATTCCTGAAATGTGGCTAGTGGAGGTTTTATGGTCTTTTGTGTGACAACTGTGTCCTACAGTATATATATGTATATATACAGATACATATATTTATATATATGTATATACATTTATATATACAGTATATATACATATGTATATATACAGTATATATATATATGTATATATGTATATACATGTATATATACAGTATATATATATATATGTATATACATGTATATATACAGTATATATATATATGTATATATGTAATATATATATAATATATATATATATATATATATATATATATATATATATATATATAGGCTATTTATATACACACATGTATATATATATATACATATATATATATATACACATTCACACACACACACATATATATATATATATATAGAGAGAGAGAGAGAGAGAGAGAGAGAGAGAGAGAGAGAGAGATGAAAACACATATAGACTTTTTACAAATAGAATGTGATAAAACAACAAGAAACTTCAGGGTATTCGAATGATCTTCTGGCAAAAGAATAGGTTTGCTGAGAGAGAGAGAGAGAGAGAGAGAGAGAGAGAGAGAGAGAGAGAGAGAGAGAGAGAGAGAGAGAGATGAAAACACATATAGACTTTTTACAAATAGAATGTGATAAAACAACAAGAAACTTCAGGGTATTCGAATGATCTTCTGGCAAAACGTTTTAATAGGTTTGCTGAAGATAATCATCTATGCCCTTCTTACAATTTCCAATGCTGTATAGAAATCCCTTGATTGTGGTCACGAAGTTCGTATGATTGGCCTGGATTTTAGTGCTGCCTTTGACCGTGTTAATCATGAGGCCCTTGTTTTCAAACTCAAACAGTTGGGAGTGGGTGGGTCGTTTCTTAGCATTATTATTGATTTTTTAAATAACAGATCTCAAAGAGTTGTTGTTGATGGGCACCATAGTGAGTATAGGAATGTAATATCCGGTGTTCCACAGGGTAGTGTTCTTGGCCCATTACTTTTCATACTATATACACATGACATGTGGTTTCGCCTAGAAAACAAGTTTGTTGCATATGCAGATGATGCTACTCTTCGATGCATCAATTCCATCCCCTGAATGTAGATCTGGGGTTGGTGAATCCCTTAATAGAGATTTAGCTAAAATTAGTGCATGGTGCAAATTATGAGGTATGAAGTTTAATCCTAACAAAACTCAAAGTATGATTTTAAGTAGGTCAAGGACGGTGGCTCCTCAACATCCGGATCTCAGTATTGATAATATTTTTTTTAAATTTATGACTTTTAAAATTTTAGGTGTGTTTCTCGACAGCAAATTTACTTTTGAGAAACACATTAGGTCTGTGTCTTCTTCAATTGCACAAAAGAATTGGCCTATTGAGAAAGTCTTTTAAGATTTTTGGTGATCAATCTATTCTGAAGAAGTGTTTTAATTCTTTCATTCTACCTTGTTTTGAGTATTGTTCTCCTGTCTGGTGTTCAGCTGCTGATTCTCATTTTAATTTGTTGGACAGAAACTTACGGTCTATTAAATTTCTTATTCCTGGTCTAGATATTAATCTTTGGCACCGTCGTTCAATTAGTTCATTATGCATGTTGCATAAGATTTTCCATAACTCTGACCATCCTTTACATTCAGATCTCCCTGGACAATTCTGTCCTGTTCGTAATACTAGGCAGGCAGTTAATTCTGATTGCCAGGCCTTCTCCATCATAAGGCTCAATTATGCACAGTAGTCTAGAAGTTTTATTCCAGCTGTTACAAGTTGTGGAATGATCTTCCTAATCGGGTAGTTGAATCAGTAGAACTTCAAAAGTTCAAAGTTGGAACAAATGTTTTTATGTTGACCAGGCTGACATGAGTCTTTTTATAGTTTATATATGACATATCTGTTTTTGACGTTGTTAATAGTTTATATTGGACATATCTGTTTTGACATTGTTATTGTTTTAGAATGATTTATTGTTAACTTGTTCTCATCATTTATTTATTTCCTTATTTCCTTTCCTCACTGGGCTATTTTTCCATGTTGGAGCCCTTGGGGTTATAGCATCTTGCTTTTCCAACTAGGATTGTAGCTTGGCTAGTAATAATAATAATAATAATAATAATAATAATAATAATCAGATATCAATTACCGTGGAGCAGCCTGAAATGTGTAATTAACATTTGTCTTTTATTCTTCGTTTCTTAGGGAATCCTGTTTATGAACTCTTCATTAAACTCTCTTATTTCTCTGTTTAGATTTCTATAATTTGAATGCTTAAATTTACAGAGATTTTTATTAAATATAAGAAAATTAGCTTGAGAGAGAGAGAGAGAGAGAGAGAGAGAGAGAGTGAGAGAGAGAGAGAGAGAGAGAGAGAGAGAGAGAGAGAGAGAGAGAGAGAGAGAGATACATACGAAAAATTGGAAATTCCCGACACATGGAAGAAGATTTTAACAAAAACGTCATTAAAAAAATATTTTAATTACTGTAGACATTTTTGATGACATGATTGCTTGTTCCCGTGTCTAGCTTACACACGAACCACATTATGTCTTAAGCGGCCCACACACGCTCAAATTTTTGGTCAAATTTTTTTTATGTCAAATTATTTAACGATTTGACGTTCGCCCTACACGCTCAAACTTCTCATGAAATTTTCATTTTACTCCCGAGTGTCATCATGGATGCATATACAGCGTTGGCTTTT
>NC_090727.1:16629305-16649305 GCF_036898095.1 Palaemon carinicauda | reverse complement strand
CTTATTTATGGAAATAATCACTAGATACATTTTATTGTTTAACCGGTATTACTGAATACATTACACCCGAGAAATTTTGGCTTAATAGTAAATATATCGTTAGTTTCCCTTACCATTAAATTGTGTTAGTTTGGGTAATTTATAAAAGGATAATCAAAAATTGCTTCGGAGTAATTAGTTACATGTTTAGTGGCGTAATTTTTCATCGTTATTTGGGCTAGATTCAGAGTAATTCGCATGAAAATATTTACGGGCGTTTGCACATAGTTTGTTATTGTAAAAGGTACTTTGAAATTCGATCGTAAAATTATTCCCGAATGACAAGAATAAATTGGATGTTACTGAATTAAATCTATTCAGTGATGAGGGAAACGAATATGGCAAGAGCAAAATCCTACAGTGAAATAAGGAGAAAACTTCCTTCTCAATTTCATCCCTCGAAACGAAAAAAAAAATGAAAGATAAACTTAAAACCATAAGTACAAAAAAGAGCCTTTAGAAAAGAAGCACATACTTGAAATTGAATTGTACCATTTTTCAGGAGTTACTAAAGGGAAATATGCATTTTATGCCAGAGCGTTAAAACATTTGGATATTGAATTTAGCTATATAAAAGCTTATAGACATTTGTTATAATTAAAAAGAAGCATTCATATTCAGTTTAGAAATTTACTGGTGTGAAAGAGTATCAGCACTTTGTTGAAATATTGAATTTTTTATGACGTGTATTTCATTCATGAAAGTGAAGGGTTAATGGAGACAAGCTTTGAAAGTACAATTTTTTCCTATCTTTTTCGAAGGGGTAATAAAGTTGTAATTTTTATTAGATTCTTTTTTGCGATATAAAACTTTTCAGTGATATTTTTGATAAAGAATTTCTAAAACAAAACAACCATGAAGTAAATATTCCTTGGCCCTGTGTGTATTCGAAGATATGATTAGTGGGTACTTTAAAAATATTGGAATTTGATAAAGGTGAACAGTAACATCATTTATGCAAAACTATTATAGGTAGAAACTAGAAAGTGTGCTTTTACGTGTGATGCAATGGCATTTAAATATAAATATACCAAATTTTTCGTCTTCCCCAGCTGCCATACCCCCTCCCCCGAAAAAAAAAGAAAGTGAAATAATACTGTTTATCTTTTCGTTGTAACAGTTTACCCGACACTTACGAATATGGGATTATAGTTTCATGTTCTCGTTTTTATGTTCAATAGTTATTCTATTATCTTAGAAATGGAAACTTTTGCACCCATTAAAAACTTTTTAAGAATTTTTAATTTTTGTTTTTGTGACTGAAGCTATTTTCGGTATTTTTCATCCATTGTTTATGTTCGATACAAGCAGTAGATTGAAGGTTATCGAAGATGCATTAGTTAGCTATAATTCAGGAGCTTATGCATGGGCCAATCCATCTCCCGTAAATAGACGAAGGAACACGATCTTATAGAATATGGATGTCGTTACAAATTTAAGAGTTCAATGGCATAATCCAATAATCAATTAAACATGCAATCTTGTGTCTTGAGTCTTGACCTAACCCAGACATAATTAAAACAGTCCAAAGAGTGAGAAGGAAAGTTATCAAGAGTTGAAGTGGCGGTACCAACAGGATATGAATACCATGCAATGGAGGTATGAAGATCAATAGATATTTTTGGTAACTCTCCCCCATTTTTATCATCTCTTATAATAAATCTGCTTGTAATATTTACGTTCTAGTCGTACCGCAGTTGGTTAAATATTCAATATTTTAGTAAGAGGTAAATGAGACTACTGGGTAGATGTCATGCCAATACTGTATTCTTAATTTCAGGGTTCTTAATCTTGTTATGGACAGAAATGTTTTAACTGCTGAAAACTTCATACATTCATAATTTAAGGAACTCTTCAAGAAATACCTCGACGAACATGTTGCCTGTATGAACTGAAATGAAAGAGTACCTCATATGCGTTACATTTTTAGCAAATTGTAATTTTTTTTTTTTTCAGATGCAAAACTAAGCCCACTCTTATTTATTCTTACTTTTGTATTTTTGTTCGGATATCGGATAGAAAAGGTACTGGATTTCTCATCCTTTTCTTGTCTGTATAAAAGAATAATCTCCCTTTCATTTCTAAAACCAGTATAGTTATTTTGAAGATGCTGGTTGACGTCGCATGCGAGAATAGTCATTTTCGTCAAATGTGTTTACAATTAGGGTTGCAATTAACTTGTAATAATGACAGTAGTAAATAAGTTTGACTTATTTTGTGTATTCATTGTTTTTGTGTTTGCAAATTAGTGTGAAATTCTACAAAATATCTCAAGATTCTATAACTATTTTTATTTTTTATATTTTTGTAGGGTTCGTCTATGGCCACGAAAGCTATTTAGAATTTTAGATTTGTCTGGATCTGTATGTTTAATCGAGGTTGGCGTTTATTGGTAGTGTGGTTGTGCAATATATAGCTTTTCTTATAATATACATTTGTGACTAAAGTGAAAGCAAGTTTTTAAGGGCATATATTGCTTATACATTCTTTTTTGATGACCTAGTTCATTTACCCATTTATCTTTAGAGATCTTGTCCATCTATGTAGTACTAGAAATTAGATTTCTGTGAGTAATTGTATCGTAATCAGGGAGATTTTATCTCTCTCTCTCTCTCTCTCTCTCTCTCTCTCTCTCTCTCTCTCTCTCTCTCTCTCTCTCTCTCTCTCTCTCTCTCTCTCTCATTACGTTCTTAATCAATATTTAAATGCTCCTATGGATACATTTTACTTTTTTCATTATTACCGGCAAACCCAGTTTAGATATAGATGACGGCACATTCATTGAATGGAAAGTTTATAATGTATTACGATATGAAAAGAGGTTAACAGTAGCGACAAAAAAAAAAGTTTTAGGTTAAGTTCAAATATCACAAAATTCTTCAAGAAATATCCACAAAATTATTTTAATACTATTCTCTCATGTCTGTTTGTCTATCTGTCTTAATATGCAGCTCCATAAATCTGACTTCATTGTTGGATGTCTTTTCAAGTGATACCAACCAGAACCCATTGAAAGTCTCGTGTTCATTGACGTGTCTTGCGAATAGAAGTTCCATTTGAGGATGTGTCCATTCCCTTTCATTAAATTCACACACGAGCAAAATTTGCACAAGAAATCGACTGTGAAATTACACCTCCCAACTCGAAGAGGAGACTGCTTCAAAGAGAAAGTATAATGTGAATATTATTTTATGAGATGTAATAGAACGGTTTTTATCATGAGTTAAGAAACAAAGAAATATGTTAACTTAGATATAATGATAATAATTGTTATCATTATTATTTACATCATTATTATTAGATTATTATTATCATTATTATTATAGTAATAGTAATTGTATAGGATATTTCCTTAAAAGAAATTGTACGAATAAAAATCTATTCCATCATTGATCATGTTGAAAAATGTAATGGATATTTTCACTCATATAATTGTACTTTACAGTATAAGCCAGAAAGGTTATTTTATAAGATACAGTTTTATATTTTTATCATAAATACTTTTTACATAATTATGGAGTTCCTGTTAAGTATGTAAATTGGATAAAGTCTATTCATGAGCATAGAAAGGGCAAAGTTAACGTTAGTGGATGCTTCTCTTGGCATCGACCTCATCTGATTATGGGCCTGAGGTACCTGAATCTAGAAGATCTAGCTAACAATTATTAAATGACATAAAATAATTATGGAGTATGAAATTTTATTAACGTGATGTATGATTTTTAATAGATGTAGGACATTGTATCCTCTCCACCCAGATATTCTCATTGGTAATGTTTCTCTAATTTCATGAAGCTCATATGAAAGTTTGTCATTCTTGGTTTAAAATCCACTTTTGAGAAACATATCCGGTCTCCTTTAAAAATGGTATGTTGACAAAATGTGTCAAAATATTTGGGGGGCTTTTAACCCTAAAGAAACATTTTAATGGCCAAATTTTACCATGTTTTGAGCATTGTTCTCCGTTTAGTCTTCGGCAGCCGGCTTTCATCTGGACAAAAACTCAGTGTCTGATAAATTCCTTATCTTTAATAGAAATAGTAATCATATGCACCGTCGTTCAATTAGGTCGCGCATACTCTGTAAGATTTTTCATAATGTCACCTTTTTTTTGCATCTATATCTTCGCAGATTACATCTTAGACTACAGGGTACTAGGTTTTCAGTAAATTTAAGCCTTATTTTTTAAAATAAGGCTTCATACTACACAATATTTCAGAAGTTTTATTCCGGATATGACCAAATTTTGGAGTGGGATTCATAGTCATTCAATTAAATCCGTGAAATCTAAAAAGTTCGACCTTGGTGCTAACTCTCTTTTCTTATATTGAGTATTTTGTCATAAGTCTCGCATCATAGATCATATGTTCCTTATTAATTTGAAATTTTTATTTATCTTGCTTTTTTTTTTATTCATCTTTTATAGATGGATCATCGTTTCTTTCCGCACTGGCTCCTTTTCTTATTTTGCACCATCAGGCATGTTGCATAGTGCTTCTCCAATTACAGTATGCAGATTGAACTTGCTACAGTAATAAAAATAATGATACAGAACCAACAACAACTACAATAAGTATGGTGATATATATATATATATATATATATATATATATATATGTGTGTGTGTGTGTGTGTATATGTATATAATATATGTATATATGTATAATATATATATATATATATATATATATATATATATTTATATATATGTATATAATATATATATATATACATATATGTATATATATATATATATATATATATATTTATGTGTGTATATATATATATATATATATATATATATATATATTTATGTGTGTGTATATATATATATATATATATATATATATATATATATATATATATATATATATATGCTTCATTCACTCTTCTCGTGAGAGGCTTCTTCTAAATCCAAGACTTCCTTCATCATTTTGAAGGTTCGAAATTTTTTTCCTCTAGAAGGAAAAGTGGAGAATTGAGAGAAGAGGTCCTTTGTGGAAAGTGTTCGTATTTTTATTTTTGACGGTAGGTTTTATTATTTATTGTCAGGATATTCTCCCTTTCCTTTTGGAAATTGCTCGTCTTGGCGTTTTATAAAATTATTATTTTATTTCCTGTTTAATTACGTAGGTTCTGAATTATTTGTAATGAAATTCCAAATCAATCCTAATTTGGTATCTGTAAGTTTAAGGTTCTTCTTCCTCCTATTGTTTTGTAGGAATATAGTTTCAATATTTGTTATGCTAATTGGTTCAGTTGGGTAAAGAATCAACCTGATTTATCAATCTTTAATGCCATACACTTAAATTATTTGGTATTCATCTCTTTTTCCATTGTTTCTTCTATCCTAGAGCAGTGCTTGTGTTTGACAGCTTTGCACGAACTGGAATGTGCGTTTGCTTGTGTATTTGTGTTCGTCCAAGATCTCCCTAGAAAATTTATGCATGGATTTTTTACGCTTTATGGCTGAGGAGTTCTAAAAGAGTTTATTAGAGTTGAACAGGGTCTTATTGGGGCTTTTAAACTTATTTTCTTTTCTCTTTTAAATTATCAATTAATTTTTAAGTTAAAGTAAGAATTGACGTATAGATGATATTGCTATTTTATATTTTATTGTTTTCCCTATAACAATACGCAATGTCCTTTTTTTTTAATTTAAATTTACCAGAAACATGATGGAGATTTCAATAATTTTTGACAAAAATATCTACGGGAATCCAGATAACTAGAAATTAATTTGCCATTTCAGGATAATTATCATTAATTCGTTTAATTATAGATCTAGATTCACAAGGATTTTTCCGAATGATTTGTTCTGAGAACGACTGACGATGTTGAAAGAAACTCGAGTTAAAACATATGAGAGTTAGAGGAAATGACGAAAAATAGAATAAAGAACTTCAAGTACCCCTGGCTGGTGGCGATGGTGTTCTTTGATATTTAATCGTTTCGAGTACTGTACCCACAAGTCACTTTGAGTTACGCTGAGCAATCTACAAAATATAGAATACATTGTCAGTGATAAGAGGATTTTATATGATACATTGTTGCTTTCTTGGGTTTTAGCATTAATAAAGAAGAGCGACACATAGCGAATGTGAATGAAAATCTTTCACTGCCATATAACGCAAATCATTCTTGATGGTATTGTTTTTGTAAGAAAGAATACCGAAAATACGTCGAGAACTCACAAACTGATGAAAGGTGACACTCCTGGGAAATTTCGTTGATGAAATAGGATTTGTGGATGAACTACGCAAATTTGTTTTATTTTTTTGGCATTAGTTGTTTAACCAGATGGTCCTACCAGTATTAACTTATGTGTCAGAAACTTGGAGCCATATTAAAGCCTTAGAACATAAGCTAGTTACAACTCAGAGAGCTATGGAAAGAATAATAATTGGAATAACACTAAGAGACAGAAAAAGAGCAGCGTGGATACGAGAGCTAACTATAGTAGAGGATATTCTAACAACATGTAAGAAAAAGAAATGGACATAAACAGGACACATAATTAGGATAAGGGATGGACATTAAGAACAATAGGGTGGGTCCCTGAAGATTGCAAAAGAAGCAGAGGAAGAAAAAGAAGGCGATGGAATGAAAAACTAAAAAAAATTGTGGGTGTAAACTGGCAGAGAAAAACCATGAACAGACGCGAGTGGAAGAACATGGCTGAGGCCTTTGTCAGGCAGTGGACTAGTTCGGCTGATGATGATGCATATCTGTAGTCGCAAACTGATGAAATATATTTAACATCTGAAGCATTTATTCTAATTCTTTACTTGGAACATTTGTAGCGTGTGCGGATAATTCCCAGGCGGACAATTTCCATCTGGACAACTTCCATGCGGAAAACTGCCAGTATGGACAATAGCCAGGTGGACATTTGTTACCCGAACAATTGGCATTGGTTCGAAAATGTAATGGATAAAGTTAAGTAAATAGTTCTATTATAGTTCCGGTATGTGGAATGGTTTGCTGACGGTTTCTTTCAGAATTACGGTTTACTTATATATTTATTGATTATAATTTAGTTACGTAATTTAGTTCTTTGAAAACATAATACATATGAAAAAAAAGTAAAGCAAAAACTTCTCAATAGACGTAGAAAAACTTATATTTCAATGATATATTTAATTCCAAAAATATTTTGGTAATGAGACATGTTTTAATCCTATTATATAACTTAGGAAAATATGCAAGTCATACGCAGTGAACTGTTCAACGGCGACAAACGGCTTGCAAATAACGATTATTAGAGGCAACATCTTTTAGCTTTACAACAGCACTCTTGGAATCTACGTTCGCTCTTAGTTTTTTATCAACATGAATAAGGAGATGTCTGAGGCCTTTGTTCTAATGTGTACTATAAACGGCTGCATTTGTTGTTTTTGTACTGCAGACCATCAACTAGAATGTCTTATATACGCTCACATTTAATGGTAGAAACCATTGCCAAGGACTGTAGAAAATAAGTAAAAATGTTCACTACCGGAGTCTGGAAGTTTGAAATACAATTCATGGAAGCCGTGAAGTGCTAAAGTGCCTATGATCATGAACAAGCATTTTGCCTAAAACATTTAACATTATATTGACTAAACGAGCAATTTTGTATAATAACACTGTAACTCAACTAAGATTTTTAAACAAGGATTTTGCTTAGGACCAGTTATTTAAACTACATAATATATCAAAACGAGTATTTTGTAAATCAGCGTTTAAAAGGAATAATCTTGTATAAGAAACAAATGAATTAAGCATGGAAATTGTCCGCCTGGAAGTTGTCCGACAGTCTATTGTGCACATGGCACTAGTACTGGCAATTGTCTGGATGGATATTGTCAGCTTGGCAATTATCCTAGAACCCATTTTAAAGTAAGAGAAATTAGGCAAGGGTTTTCACCAGAAAAGAAAATTATCTTGTAATTCATTCTTAAGTTATATTTTCTTCGTTGGTGATCAAACCTCACTGCCAACCAATCCCGCTTACTCGAGGTCACGAAAGATTAGTAGAATTTTTGTAGCTTAACACTTGACATTTACAAGCAAGGAAGATTAACATCACACTCAATCCTTTCCCCTTCCGGCTTGTGAGTGGCATGACTATAAGAAATCCCCCTGGTAATGTGTTTCATAGGTTTTTTTTTTTTTTATACAATAGTAGTTTTCTGAATTGGCCATGGGAAAGTTTTACTACAGTAATTGTTATAACATGCTTGTCATTCTCGTTATCAGCTTCGCGCCTTTTATTTCTTATTCAGAAGAGGCTCCGGAAATGTGTTACTGTGAATCATCTTACTTAAAATCCTTGTTCATCCTCGGTGTGGGTATTTCTAGAAATAAGAAGCTACGATGTTCATTATTACTTCCACATTAGAGGATAAGATTTTGGTTTGGGTTTTCTCACCAGCCTTTATGTTTTTTGCATATCAATCGACAGTAATAGTAAAAAACATATTCATATGGCTTTCCCTGACGAATCGCTATGATCTTACAGGAATGGATTCCATATTGTCAGTTTCTTTCTTTAATCTAACGCTTTTTATATATATATATATATATATATATATATATATATATATATATATATATATATATATATATATATAAATTTATTTCTACTGTATCATGAGCTTAAGCAAATTGCTTTCTACTCCAGAGATTCGTATGAAGCATTGCATGAGAGGGTTCTTTAGAATATTATCCAGTAAAGACAAACATTAATAGTCTCATCCTTTTAAGTTGAAACTGAAATGTTATTTCCACCGCGTTCAGTAAATCTACGAAACTTTATTAATAATAGAGACGAAAGTCGTTTCTTGCACTTGCAATTGTCACGGAGAATGTTTCAGAAAATTTTTATCTTACTCTGAAAACTCCAGTTTTATTGTGTACTCATTTCTTTAATATCGCATCGTGTTATTGGTTTTATTTCCTTAAAAGTGTGCGCTCCGCTTTCTCGGAATTTATTTCACAAAATAATCTCTGACATTCAAGAGTGTCTCTCTCTCTCTCTCTCTCTCTCTCTCTCTCTCTCTCTCTCTCTCTCTCTCTCTCTCTCTCTCTCTGAAAAACAATTGCTGACCTATTTCATTATAATTGCTGTCATGGTATTTGGTATGTTCGAGGGATGATAGGTGTTTAATCCTTTAATAGGTGGTGACCCATGACTTTCGTTAAACTATGATCACTATATCTTTTTGGTCATGCATCAAATATTGATTTTAATCAAACTTGTTTGAATAGATGAATAATATCTCAAGAAGTTTGAAAATCCTCGCGTATTCTCATAGTATCAAAGTTTTACCATTTGTTAACATTCTTTCATAACCATTTTTTCCTTATTTGGATACAGAATATGAAATTTATTTATGAATGCTTCAAGTTATTTATGGATGATCATCTGCTCTTATCTTTGCGTAATGGAGTTGGAGAACATAAACATGGCTTCATGGAATGGCTTTGCTTTGATAATGTCACTCTTTCATCTTTTCTTCTATCCAAAGAAAGAATATCTTTTTTTTTTTTCTTTAGATTATCTAACATCTCATATTCCTGTCATTGGTGATTTTTAACGGAAATGAAGATTTTATGTTTGTTTCTGCTTTTGTTGTTGAAATGGATCGAAGATTTTGTTCGCACATGATTGCGTAAAGAAAACTCATTCAAAAGGTGAAGGTCTGACTTATCCTGAGAAAAAAAGAAATCATTATAAAACTTTAGTCGGATTTTATAAAGCTTATGTTCACTCATTTCCATTTCAAAATATTCTCGTAAAAGTAGAATAATATATTTTTAATGTTTTTTCAGACAAGGAAATGTTAAATCACATTTCCAAAAAATAATATTTTATACAAAGCAATAGACATTTTATTGAATTTTGGGGGTACGAATTTTAGTGTAAGTTACATTTGTGTGTGGTTTTTTTTGGGTGTGTGTTCAGCTATCCTTGTAATTGAAACTTAATTTTCTAAAGTTTTCTACTTAACATTCTTGCGTTATTCAATATCACTATGATAATCTTAATCTTCTCATTAGCAAGATAAAGCCATTTGGTGATTTTCTAAATCGACCCGAGGTAACTTCGAAAAAGATCATTTTAAGATACGATGGATTTCCCTAATCTATTTCAAGAAAATTTGAAACTTGAAAATATTGATTTAAACATGTTTTTTATGTAGGTTTATAGGAGGATAAAATGTTTTAGACATCTGTTGATTATAAATGATTTATTATTAATTTTTTTTTTCATATTCCTGAAACATCTATAACTTTAACTTCTTATGATATAGTGTGTTATAAATGACTATTTAGATTTATATATATATATATATATATATATATATATATATATATTGTGTGTGTATATATATATATATATATATATATATATATATATATATATATATATATATATATATTTCTAAATAGTCATTTATATTTTACTCATGCATTTCCCAGATTCGTAAAGATTTTTATTGTATTCTCAAAATGTAATAACACTCTTATTCTTCTATCGTTTTGATAACCATGATTATGTAAGGTTTCTATGAAAACCCTTCAAGGTCGGGGCTTCTCACATCCCGAGTGGCGATTTATTTCACGCCCTATTTCCTCCCGTTCGCTGCCCGATGTGGGAAAGGCTTTGACAGATCCTTTTTTTCCTCTTGTCGGTCGGGATCCAAAGATGATTCTCCAGGTTCTTGGTATAGACTATTTTTCCTTCTTCACGGTCATACCATTCAATTTTGAGATTTTTAGCTACTTAATATTGATATTTTTTACACAATGTCAGTTTTCTTGTTTTGTCTGTGTTATGCATTATGTTAAAGTAGTGTATGCGACCCGTAAAAAATGACGACTAAATATCAATATTAGGATGATATGCGCATGCACACGCACTCCCACTCACGCTTTGTAAGATACTGCCCTAGCAGTGTGCCAAATTTCATGCTTGTATCACCAAAGGCACATTTTTTTCACATATCTGCCCGGCTATAACAATAAATAATAATTTCGCCTAAGCATGTACCTTTACCTTGACTCCTGGATCTACCACATAGTTAATATAACACAGGCTTAAGTCCTTATCTTTATCTTCAAAGATATAATCTTGAAGTATTTTGAAAAAGACTTGAAAGTAGAGCGGCAGACATTGTGGTACGCTCCTTGGCGTAAAACGGTGGAGGCATAGGTAATAAATGTAAGAAAAATGCCATTGGTGAAAAATGTCTTCCTTAGGCCTTTACATTCTCAAAACAGATGAAAGCTTGTTAAGCCTTAATGGCTGCGGGCAAGATTTAAGGGCATTCTGGAGTCATTGTTGTGTGGATTGGAAACCATAGAATTTAGAATCAATTGGGATCAAACGAAATTGAATGTATTATTCATATCCTTTACTTTACCATTTTTAGTTGGTGGTGTTTGCTGAGCAATGAAAAAGGAAGAACGGAATTTAAAGTTGCAATTAAAAAGACTCTCTAAAAGAGATACCCTTCTATTGGGGACCAAATTATTAGAACTTTTCAGACGTTAATGAAGAAGAAAACGTTTATTCATTTATTTCCTAACTGCCATTGCGTAGTTCACCCAACGTTTACGGAAGTCCCAAATCCCAATCACCATTTTGTATTTACTTTAAATTTTAAACTTTATTTTTGGCTCTTAATCAGTGATGGGAGAAGCACGGAAAATAACTCAATCCTGCGAATAGAAAGAATCTGAATCTAAATTCACACTGCAGTGAATTCTGGAATAGTTCCAAGTTAGCCACTTCTCAGAAGGAGTGTCTATGCAAATGGGAATTCTGACACAGAGAGGCTCCTTTCCTCCCTTTCTCCCTTCCTCCTTTCGTGCCTCCCTCCCTCCCTCCCTATACTCATTGAATTTCTGGTGGGCGAAATATAATACTGCACCTCCCGTTCTCAGGAGGTTGGAAGGGATATCAGTATAATGAGAAACAGCTCGTCTGTGAATGCAGTATTTATCGCTTCCTTATCAATTTTCTTGGAAAGATAGAAATGTAATGCTCAATATACTTTATTGCACGATATTCGTCAGATTCAACCTAGAATCTGGAAGGCATTATTATTTCTCAATAAATATGTAACTTTGTTTTTTATAAATATGTGTTGCAAGTAATACATTTAGGACAGCTTAGCTTTTTCTAAAATGCCTGATACGAAACCTTTAATTTGGAAACGTTTAATTTAATACTTCATTTATATATTAAACATGATAATCTAATTGAAAATAGTGAGATGGAGATTTTTTTCTGTATAATTTGGATGTAGAATAATGTCATGTTACATGAACATTAAGGTAGTTCACTTTAGTTTTTTTTTTTTTTTTTAAATTCAACGTGAAGAGTATCATTGTAGTCTTATAAATTTCTTAAATTTCCAGATGTAGAGATTTTTATTTTTATTTATTTTGGCTAAATTAACAATTCACGCATTTTAAAAATTAAGCCAAAGGATTAATTAAATATTCCTGCATATAACTAATGAGGCTAACTATATAAACAATAAATACAAGGGTCGTAAGAAATCAAGATCAAAACTCAAATATTTTCTTTTATATTGTTAGCCTTATTGGTTATATACAGGAATGTTTAATTAATTGTTTGGCTTGATTTTTTAAAATGTATGCATGGTTAAGCTTGAATGTGAAAAAATACTTTTGTTTATATATTAAAAAAATTAGATTCAATATTTTATATAATTTTACTGAATCTTTGACGATGCTGAATACCCTCACCGGTCCTTGTGTAAGACATGTGACCACAATTTTAAAATTCATTTCCAGAAAGCACAGCATTCTGTAGTTATGGGATATTTCGAATGGTTCAAAGAGAAAATATTTAACAATACCGGATTTAAAAAATGACTGTTTCTATAGATCTTGACCTCGGTTGGACAATCGTACCTTTACATTAACTATGCTTTCTTAGATTAGGCAAAACAAATCAGATCAAATTATTAACATACAGTTTCCTTGAGATTTTTTCGAATACGAAAACAGTTGACTTTAGTGAATATTGATGGTTTTATCATTAGCTATTGTAGTTTATGAAGGCCCGTTTCATTACAGTAATGATCTTATGAAAGCATATTTCAATTATATTGATTGACAACAAAAATTATGAGAGTATATTTAGGCTGAATGATTATGAAAATGTTTCCCTGAAAAGAAATAAAAAAAAAAAAAAAAAAAAACTTTAGCTTCCTTCAACAATTGTGTCAAGAAGCTCAAATTACTAAAGAATTTTATAAAATAAGTATAAGTCCTGGCAAAAGTTGGAATGAGAAGTTATGACTATCAAATAACGAAGCCATTTTAGGTTGTTTGTTTGGTGAAAATTTGGTTAAAAAATAGAAATGAATAGAAGACTAGTTCTACACCAAGGAAAACGCTCAGCATATGGCTCCTCTGCCTGTCATTAGGACCAAGCACCTTTAGAATTTGGCTCGGCAGAACAGTGGACGATGACTCAGCATAAATAGTCTACAGCAAAGCCGTTTCATGTTCTCTGGGAAGTTACAGAATTTGTCTAAAATTTGCACTGGGAATATAAACACAGAGACACTGGTAATATTTGGTAGCTTACAGATTAATAATTCGCAAAATCTTTAGTTTATACACAAACACGAATAACTTATACTGTAGGCCTATATATATATATATATATATATATATATATATATATATATATATATATATATATATATATATATATATATATATAATTCAAACATCGATAAGGAAAGTATTTTACCTATTTAAGTTTATGCTAATATATTGGAATTTGAGGATATTCTCTCTCTCTCTCTCTCTCTCTCTCTCTCTCTCTCTCTCTCTCTAATGTGAAGAGGGGAATTGAGTTTTTGGTATATTGGTAGAATTAAATTTGTCCCTTAGTAAAAAGAAACCCTGGAAACCCAGACAGACTTGGGGGCCCAAGATCAGCAAAGGCCTTTCAGATCACACTAATAGTTAAAATTGATAACATTTCGCATCGAGACCCACTAGGTCATACCTGAAGTACACATATATCCAAAGTCTGCTTTGAAAAAATAAAACTATCTCATAGATGAGATCAATTCTGAATTCCATGAACTCAAAAGTTACATACCAGTGGTTCATAGTTAGATAATGGTTTTGGATGCTCCGTAGTCCACAAAGATGAGTCATATTTAGCTAAATTATGTGACTCCGCCCCTATTTTCACTTCAGAAATGACAGTATTCATGAAGTCTTTTAGCTTGTCTTAAAAATTTGTGGGTAAAACTTCCGTAATTTACTGTGACTTCAAGAGTTTATTAGTGTCTTCAAAGTTTTAATAGCCTACACCCATTGGTTCAGAAAGCTGAAGAGAGTGTCTTTCATATTTCCTGTTGGCACAAAATTGTTCATTTTTGCGCTGTTACTCCTCATGCGGGAATTCATTGAAATGAGGTAGAAGACAAGGAAGCGAAAAAAGCTGCTCTAAATTAAAAATTACTACATAAAAAGGATTCCCCACTACTATGAGATTCAGGGCCTCTGTAACACGGTTTTTTCGCAATAACTTTTTTTCTATGAATTTCATAAATATAACGCTTATTCAGAATGCACATTATATCTACACATAAATTTTGACTATATTCTGCATTACGTAGGTTGAATAAATTTGGTACTTTATTAAGTAAAAGTGACGATTTTTGAAGACGGGCCAACTTACTCAGAGAAAAGGTTTCGAACGCACTCGTTACGTAACTTATGACGGCATTTCTTCTCTCTTTCTCGATCGATGATTGGTTATACGTAACGAAGGCTATACCTCTGCCAACAATAACACAAAAGTTGAAATAAAAGCAAAGCAGTACACCTTTATGAACTCTGAAACCTCTCCAATGAGAATTGTCATAATGAACAAACGAACAAAATATGTTAATAAATACAAAAACACTTCGATTATCAGTCTAACTCCCAGAATAAGTTTCCTAAGAAATTACAGTCTACTTTATAGGTCACAATCAGATTGACAAGGTGTATGGATTAGTTGGTAATTTTCAAAAACGTAGTAGACCAGCTTGATTTGATAACTGCTATATCCAATGTCCAGTAATTTTTATTTATTGTCTAGCTACCTACGTATTTACTGTAAAAAAAAAAATAAATAAATAACTGGTACCATATTTTGGCTTTAAACCTTCACCAGTAATTATCGTCAGAATGATGACTTCACGAGGCTCCACCCACTTTGGCCTCGTTGTAATTCAGGATAACACTGAAGGCTATCATGGGCATTGTTGGATCAGAAAATTTAAATTCTGGCTATAAAAACTAATTTTTCGAGTAGTTGTAAGAAGTGGTAAATGATCCTCAAGGATCCCAGGAGTTGGCCTAAACGTTTAATTCATGTATAGTACTGTTACGGCACTACTGCTACAGTACAGTAGTATTACTACGCTAGCACAAATACCCCACCCACATTTATGTATCGTTCCGCCATTCATAAAGTCTTTGTCATATTCTTTCACTGTGCAATAAGCCATGGCCTCCTCAGAAATTAAGTTTAACTTAAGATGATAGGTTATTTCATTAAGCTGACAAATTATGGCAACTGGGTATGTTATTGCCGATGTTGAAGCTAAAGATAAAGTATGGTATCATTCCTTCATTGCATTATCATCTTTACTACTATTTGTTTTGCTACATGTAGTAATTATTTTAAAGGATAAATGAATTATGTTCACTTCACTTCTAGAAATTCCCATTAGATGTAAAAATAAAACTCCTAAAACTATTCAGGATTTATTTATAAAATGCAGTCATGGTCTGATGGAGATTTTAGCACAAAAATCTTATTTCAACAAAAATAGTTATATAAAGACTGTTTACATACAATCCCTCTCTTTCTCTTTTGGTGGCATAGTGAATAGTTAATAGGAATGTTCAAAAGCCTGAATGACATTACAAGTATTATAATCCTGTTACGCTAAATACAAATCAGACTATAAACATTGGATTTAAACTAGAAACTGAATAATTACCTATTCAGGCTATAGTAAATATGGCCACGGGCTTTCTCTTGACTGTATAAAGTTGCAAGTCGTAAGACAAATGCAGTTTTGCAACCACGGGGGCAATTCCAAATCCTGTTAGCCATTCTTGACTGTTATGGGTTTCAGAGCCGACGGAAGAAGTTGAATGGGTGTCTGGTGGATGGGCGGGGCAAAATTTTGTCAAAAAGTGTTTACATTGCTTACGTAGTGAATGTTTTCGACTCTTGGCTCGTTATCACTGGCCATGGCGTCGGCTAGATCATTTTTACTCTATAAAAATTTAAACTATTGTGTTTAGGTTATTGATAATGCTGACAAAATTTGTGTGTGGTTGTAAAATATACATATGTCAACTTTCAGCTACATCCGATGCTTTGATAAGGAGCAAAGTCCAAAAAACCGTGTTACAGAGGCCCTGAATCTCATAGTAGGTCATATATATATATATATATATATATATATATATATATATATATATATATATATATATATATATATATATTTTTTTTTTTTTTTTTTTTTTACAGAAATGGCAGGAGTGTGGTCGTTTCCTGTCCTCGG
Source organism: Palaemon carinicauda (assembly GCF_036898095.1). Taxonomy (NCBI): domain Eukaryota; kingdom Metazoa; phylum Arthropoda; class Malacostraca; order Decapoda; family Palaemonidae; genus Palaemon; species Palaemon carinicauda. The sequence continues at coordinate 16,632,650 of NC_090727.1, read as the reverse complement.
CAGTAATGAAAACATGAAAGCATAAGGGCTTAAATTAACATCTGGTTTTAATGTTTTTAGCAACCAAATCTTAGAAGTTATTTTAACCAGACAGGATCTGTCATATTTTATAGCCGGTTCACACATGAATATAATCTGAGAACATTCTTGTGTTCTGAAAATTATCCCAGAAAATCCCATCTCTATGGTAAATACGTCGCTGATATTTTAGATTTTATAGGTGATGCTCTTGTTCGGTATCTATAAGATCGATATTTTTAATGAAATTTTATTTATTTATATTTATTGAATGTGTAAATAGCATAGTTATGAGTGAATGAGGCTTTTGAAGTATTTTTTAAAATGTTAACAACTTGACTTTTATGACGGCACTGAATGGCCTTGTCGGTCCCAGTGCCGATCAGAAAATTTATGTTTCAATTCAATCCTAAAATTTAAATGCCTTTTTTTTTTTTTTTTTTTTTTTTTTTTTTTGTCGCAGTTTATTGAATATAGGAGTGTTAGTTCGAGGTTTACTTCGTGATAAATCTTTTATGGAAGGTTCTCTCCTGTTAGTTGCTTCCATAGTTCAAGGGAATATATGAATAGTCATACATAAAATTAACAAAGTATTACCATATTTAATTGCTGCTCGAGTCTTCGTCTCATATTCGTGGATTTTATTATAAAAGCACCATTTCACTTATCGACTGTAGCGTTTGGTTACGTTTATATCTTTTTATAATGTTTCTTCAACATTATCAGGTTAATAAAGGGAAAAAAAATAAGAAGGGGAACTGATGATTCTTTATAAATCTAAATGTATGGAATTCAAAAGTCTACATATTAATTAAATTCTTTGCATGGTAAAGTAAGTACTAATTTCTTGCAATTGCCCGAATTCTGAAGAAATAGGGATTAGGTTAAGTTTCCCCTAAAATGTCCGTTTCAATCGTCATCAAACAGATTTTAGTGGGTTTATTATTATTATTATTATTATTATTATTATTGAAAGTCAGAATTACATGAAACTCGATTCCATCAAATTAATAAAAATTCACGTGAAATGAATAGGTAGAAATTTTGTCTGAGCGTATAGCAGCTTTTGTGCTGATTGACGTTGGAGATAATTCGTTTTGATTGAAGTGTGTGTATTCATGAACATTTCAATAATCCTTATAGGGCGTTGTTGCTCGTGATTCTGCAGGCTGTTTGAGTTATACAGCACAATTATCGGATGCAATGATTAATGAAAAATGACATCTAAATACTTAGATAGATGTGCACACACACAGGCATACAGATTCAACCCTTCCCACGCACTCCCCCTTTCCTAACTACAACCCATTGGTTCGCAATTTATGGGAGATTGTGGTTTCAGAGTTTAGCTCACCAGGGTATGACTATACCGTCCCCATGAGTGTAACTGGATACACACACACACATATATATATATATATATATATATATATATATATATATATATATATATATATATATATATATATATGTATGTATGTATATAGTCAGACACGTGTTGTTTACTATAATAGGGTAGATTACATACAGTATATCTCTCTCTCTCTCTCTCTCTCTCTCTCTCTCTCTCTCTCTCTCTCTCTCTCTCTCTCTCTCTCTCGTTTTATTTCATAGGTATGATATTTATCACCTTGACATTATTATTATTAATTATTATTATTAATTATTAATATCATTATCATCATCATCATCATCATTTTAAGTTTCGGTGATATATTTGTTGCATTAATAGGATGAGTTTAATAACATTACAAGAGATTGTCTTCCAATACGGATATCCAATTTAGCCCTTGTCTCTAAGGTAGTTTATTTTTAGCATTATAAATTTTCACAAATTCCTGAAACATTCATTACTATGGGTAGTAAAAGTTTAATGCACTGTATTTTATTTATTTTAATTTTTATTTTATCTGTTGTTATGAACGTGTTTCTCTCTGTAATAGACCATGATTGAATTTTTATCAACAGCTGGCGCAGCTGTCAGAAATAATTCTTCATTTACAGTTGAATAGACTAAACCATTTTTCTTCACGGAAGGAAACTGAAGCCGGGCAAAATCCAATTAGTTTTACGATATGAGATTATGAATCCGAAATTATAGAAAAATCTTATAACAGTCATAACTTTATTCACTGATATTTGTATACGTTAGTCTTTTATCATCTTTTCATGAGCGAGCATAACTTACAGACACCTTTGAAAGGATATCGTCCCAATTAGGGAAAACTAGGTTTTTACGCTTTGCAAAGAGTATTATCCTCTTTTGGACATTTTTATTCAGAGGAATAAGACGGAGCATTTTTCAATTGACGATTGAAATTATAGTAGATATACACCTCACTTTGGCTTATATGTAAATGCATAGCAATATCTGGAAAGAAGCAATATCCGCTTTTATGATATAAAGTTCAGTTAAAATGGATAGTTCAATATCACGGTCAGTTTCCCACCTCCAATTCAGAATCAATAGTGATAAATCTATACTACATTTTATTGTTCTGTGAGTAGCGATTGATAAAATATAGATCCCTGGATATGTTGTCAACTTCCTATCAATCTTAATTTATATAAAAATTTAAACTGTAAAGGCGAGGTTCAATAGAAGCAGGCTTCCATTACACTTGATTGTTGCCTTTTGTACCTAATTTTGGAGCTTACTGGACTTTTTAGTGGAATATTCAATACCATCAGAGTTTATACCTCAGAGGATATACTTGAGTGAAAATCAGATGTATTTGGAACATAATTTTACTTTGTTGATAAATTGTTGATATAGATACTGATTAAAGATTTTGTTAATTCTTTGTAAAATTCATTTGCTCACGTTTTTTTTTCAGCAACTTTCATGATTAATTGTCATAAATTTTTCTAAATAATGTAAAGGAAAGATATATCATTTCCCATCAATGATTATAAAGTACGAAAGTGCAGCTCTCAAGTTTCGCCAGTAATTAACTGCCGAGCAAAGTAAACTTGACAGGAAATAATGAAATGATTAATGGTAGCATAAGGAAATGAGTCAGTCGTGTTTATATTTTAATGAATGCTTTTTATGTGAAACGCCCTTCCATTATAATTTGATATATCGTAGCTATTACTTTGCGAACGAATATTTATAGCAGACCCTTCACATTTGTCTACAGACAAATTTGAGAGAACGTTATGTAATAAGAACTTCTGTAATAAGTAACTCGGAAACATAAATTAATCATACATACATACATATACCAAAGGCACTTCCCCCAATTTTGGGGGGTAGCCGACATCAACAAAGAAACAAAACAAAAAAGGGGACCTCTACTCTCTACGTTCCTTCAGCCTAACCAG
>NC_090727.1:16609305-16624305 GCF_036898095.1 Palaemon carinicauda | reverse complement strand
ATCATTTAATAGCGGCGTGCTGCTTTCACCAAACAAAATCTCAATGTTGTAAACAAAATTGGTATTGTAAAATGTGTATGGCATAGATGGACTTGGGTGGGAATATAATGATCTTATATTATCTTTAAAATATTCCTAAAGTGACATTTGTGTCTATAATATGGTGTTCCAACTTTGAGGAGATGAATGTCCAAGGGTTTTCATACACAAGGTCTCCTTTTCTTAAAATTAGATTTTAGTAGCGTGGCTTTGCTTGGAATAATAATTTTGTATGCTCTATGATGTGTCTTCAATAATTTCCTATTCAAATATTATGGGGGGTAAAATAGTTTCGTCCCAATTTTAAAGCAAGAAAATTTAGTGTAGTATAGTAAATACAAGTATTGAAATGCAATTATCGTAAAGAAATATTGAAGTGAAATAGGAATGTGAGCTATAATCTTAAGTGATTTCATACTTAGTAAAGTTGACAGAAAGAGAAAGATATGTTTACAATTTCCATTTACTGTACCATTACATTTGCAATATATTTGCTTAGGAATTTTAATATTAATATTAGGAAAACTGGGAACTTAGGAACGCATGAACACATAGATATGGATAGATAATGGTTATTTACAAACATACACACACACACACACACACACACACATATATATATATATATATATATATATATATATATATATATATATATGTGTGTGTGTGTGTGTGTGTGTGTATATATATACAGTATATATATTACATTATTTTTTATGAAGAATATTTTGGAATTTTCAATTTTTTACTTTTATTGCAGTATAGAAAATATAAAGATTATTCTATAAAATAAAATTATATTTTATCAGTGAAAACTAGACGTATCATCAATAAAATGGAATCAATTCTACAGTACAAGTGTTAACAATATTCTTTTTATTTCCAATTTACATTTATAATGAAAATTTTGCAACGGTAGTATTTGGTAGGTTCCACGTTGTACCTTCCTCGGTTCCATCATGCTGTAATGTAAACCACTTGCTGCAACTAACGGGGTTTCAACAGTTGTGCCTGTGTACTAAATGGCCTCCCCGCTCCCAACGTGAACCCATAAGGCTGGTATTCAATAAATCCAAATCAATCTTTTAGTGAATTAAAATAATCTTATTTTCTTTTACTTCGACTAATTTCGCTTTTATTTTATTATACGTAGTGAAAAAGATTCAATAGTATAATAAAAATTTTATTTTGCTGACATATTAAAATTTAGTAATATTCATAGCATTTATCGTTTTAGTTACCTATGGAACTTTTCAATGATCGAGATGATTAATATCACAAAATCGTATGGCAAGAAAAAATATATATTCAATCCAAATGACAAAATACACCAAAGTAATAAATGAAAGTTATAAACTACCTTTGCATCCGACCTGAAATTGGAATTTTATTCTCAGTTAATCGTACAATATATGGATTTCATTACCCAGCTCACGGCAGCGTCACATTTCGAAAAAGCAAAATGAGTTATTGTTATGAAACATATGGCATTAAACGACCAATATTGAATACAGTCCAATTTTATTAGTTGAATTAGTTCCTGATAGTAGGTATTCATAATTATTCTCTCTCTCTCTCTCTCTCTCTCTCTCTCTCTCTCTCTCTCTCTCTCTCTCTCTCTCTCTCTCTCTCTCACACAAAATTTTTACCAAAGATGGGTCTCGTGACTACTAACATATCATAAAATTTTGGGAGAGATAAGAATATAGCCTTTTTGGATAACGGGATCATCTTTCAGATGGATTCCTTCTGATGATGATTGTCCCGAGCTTTTCTCGGGACGGGGCCTTTTTGAGAAAATGTCAAAACCTCTATGGCGTTCTTGAACCTTATTTGCAATAACACAGGATCAAGAAAAGGAAACTATATAGTCAATTACCGAAGAGTGCTGTGAGTGGTTTCGAACAGAATTTCTGTTTCTGTAAATTATAACTACTTTGATATGCTTGTTCAGTTTGTATCCCGATATCGAATTATGTTTGATTAATAACTTTACATGTATGAATGGGTTTGACTTTGGCAAAATTTTGTGTTATCCAAGTCCCTTATCTGTTTGCATTTATATTTATCGTTATTATTATTATTATTATTATTATTATTATTATTATTATTATTATTATTATTATTATTATTATCCAAGATACAACCCTAGTTGGAAAAGCAAGATGCTATAAGCCCAAGGGCTCCAATAGGGAAATATAGCCCAGTGAGGAAAGGAAATTAGGAAGTAAATAAATGATGAGAATAAATTAACAATATATCATTCTAAAAACAGTAACAGTGTCAGAACAAATATGTCTTATAAAAACTATTAACAACGTCAAAAACAGATATGTCATAGAAAAACTATAAAAAGACTCATGTCAGCCTGGTCTACATAAAAATATTTGCTCCAACTTTGAACTCTTGAAGTTCTACTGATTCAACTACCCGATTAGGAAGATCATTCCACAACTTGGTAACAGTTGGAATAAAACTCCTAGAATAATGTGTAGTATTGAGCCTCATGATGAAGAAGGCCTGGCTATTAGAATTAACTTCCTGTCTAGTAATACCAACAGGATAGAATTGTCCAGGGAGATCTGAATGTAAAGGATGGTCAGAGTTATGAAAAATCTTATGCAACATGCATAATGACCTAATTGAACGACGGTGCCAAAGATTAATATCTAGATCAGGAATAAGGAATTCAATAGACCGTAAGTTTCTGTCCAACAAATCAAGATGAGAATCAGCAGCTGAACACCAGACAGGAAAACAATTCTCAAAAGAAGGTAGAATGAAAGAATTAAATCACTTCTTCAGAATAGATTGATTGCCAAAAATCTTGTAAGACTTTCTCAATAAGCCAATTTTTTTGCAATTGAAGAAGACACAGACCTATTGTGTTTTGTTTTCAAAAGAAAATTTGCTGTCGAGAATCACACCTAAAATTTAAAAAGAGTCATACAAATTTAAAGAAACATTATCAATACTGAGATCCGGATGATGAGGAGCCACCGTCCTTGACCTACTTACAATCATACTTTGAGTTTTGTTAGGATTCAACTTCATACCCCATAATTTGCACCATGCACTAATTCTAGCTAAATCTCTATTAAGGGATTCACCAACCCCAGATCTACATTCAGGGGATGGAATTGATGCAAAGAGAGTAGCATCATCTGCATATGCAACAAGCTTGTTTTTTTAGGCCAAACCACATGTCATGTGTATATAGTATGAAAATTAATGGGCCAAGAACACTACCCTGTAGAACTCCGGACATCACATTCCTATACTCACTATGGTGCCCATCAACAACAACTCTGAGATCTATTACTTAAAAAATCAATAATAACGCTTGAAAACAAGGTCCTCATGATTAACACGGTCAAAGGCAGCACTAAAATCAAGGCCAATCATACGAACTTCCTGACCACAATCAAAGGATTTCTGTACAGCATTGGAGATTGTAAGAAGGGCATCACATGCTCCAAGGCCTTTACGAAAACCAAATTGCAAACTAGGAAGTACATGATTACCTTCAGCAAACCTATTATGACGTTTTGCCAGAACACGTTAAAAAACTTCAGATAATATGGGAGTTATGGAAATTGGGCAGTAATCAGTGGGACTTGAGCTTCCACAAACACATTACATAGAGGAGTAACATTACCAATTCTCCAACAAGTGCTAAAAGCTCCTCCTCTTGCTAACTTGTGCAAAATAACAGATAACTTTGGAGCTAAGAAATCTGCTGTCTTCATAAAAAACAAAGGAAAACTACCATTTGGGTCTACACATCCATAAGCATCAATTATTATTATTGTTATTGTTATTGTTATTGCTGGGCCTTCTAAAGAGAACAATTTTTTCATGACCTCAGGGCAAATATTGTAATTCCTGTAACTTAGAAAACGTGGTTACATCCCATTGCAGTTTTGCAGCTGGTTTCTTTTATTATTCTACCTTAGTCAATATTCTCCTGCGTGAGATTTTAGTCGCTAATTACTGGTTATTCGGCATTTTTCATTTCAATTCTCTTTGTGTATTGTTCTTTGTCCTTTCGTAATACCTGATTTCCACAGATTTCCTCAAAAGTTACTCATTATTTTATATAAGAACATGAGCTATTAAAAGAGCGGTGACTTTTGATATTGTAGGGAACTCGACGTGAAAGGACGCAGGTCATTGGTTCTCCTGTCCAAAAATCAATAGATAAACAAGTGAGCAAGTCCTGAACGCGGACATGGTCCTCGTAGAGGACATACCTCCGCACGTGACCTTGACCTTCAGGTGACCTTGACCTTCACGTGACCTTGACCTTCACGTGACCTTGACCTTCAAGTGACCTGCTTGACTTTTGACCTTCAAGTGATCTTTGTTCATTTGCCACTGATACTTAATATGACATTGATATAATGCACCAATATGACCTTGACCTTTGACCTTTATAAATTTGAACATCACCCATGGGTTGCGCCTGGACTAGGACTTCCCTGTTGGCTTATGCAAAAGTCAGTGCTTTATTTCTGTCTCTTGATATGGCCACTTATGTCATAGTGACACCAGTGACCCCTGTGACCTTGACCTTGGGGTGACCTTGACCAAAATTTAATCAGTTCTTCCATACACATTGGGGAACTACTTGGCCAAGTTTGAAGTGATTCCGTGTAGAAATGTGGCCTCTACGTTGTCCACAGACAGACAGACAAACAGAGAAACAAACAAACAAACAAACCGAACCGAAAACATAACCTCCTGGCGGAGGTAAAAATACTTTTAACAACACAGATTTTATAACTTAAACTAGATCGAGGTTTTTCGGTTCGAGGAGCGAAGTGAAATAAATCACTGCTGTCCTGCCGGTGAAGGGAACCAGTATATATCGAAGTACCTTGCTGGGAACGTAGAATTCCTCGAATTAAAGAAAATTGTGCTATACATATATATATATATATATATATATATATATATATATATATATACATATATATACAGTATGTATGTATATTCATATAAACCATATATTATACTCCTCCTAATATCTGGATTCTTTGTACCTCGGGATCAGAGACCCAATGGGGAATCAACACAAAGGCAATAACTTATGGTCGGCCAGGGATTCGAACTCGGGCCCAAGAAACTGAGGTTCCATTGACTTAGCAACTCAGCCACAAATAGTATGTATGTATATATATATATATATATATAAATTTATATATATATATATATATATATATATATATATACATACATATATATATATATATATATATATATATATATATATATATATATATATATATATATATAAACAAACTAACTACAAGGATAAGATGAATCTACTGCCCGACTGTGGAATATGGAATTAGCCTACAGTATTTGAGGCTGGAAGTGAACGGATCTGAGAGAGAGAGAGAGAGAGAGAGAGAGAGAGAGAGAGAGAGAGAGAGAGAGAGAGAGAGAGAGAGATAGAGCAATGTTTTAGCTATATATTATTCAATATTTTTTAGATACGTTGATGGGGTTTCATCAATTTTTGGCCTATGTTAATTTTAGAAACTGCTATATACCCAATTTTCCATAAAAATTATTAGTTAGAAATACGCCTTGAACATCCACTATGCAGACATGAAAATGATCATAGGATATTGGGTGCTGGAACAGTTATAGAAAATATAAGACCAATTCTCAATCAAAGAAAAAAAAAAACAGAGAAAAGATTACTCTCCTAAAGAATTCAATGACTTGAAGTAAACGTTATCGCGTTCTCAAAAAAAAAAAAAAAAAAAAAAAAAAAAACTGTTTATGTGAGTCTTGTTAATTCAAGGATTATACTTGAGATTCACATGCAACACGAGAGTTGAGGAGTTATTGCTCAACTCCAATGGATTATCCCATGTTGTCGGTCCTGGTTGACGGGAAATTTGACCTCGCTGATTCTCCTACATCAATTATTCTCAAATATCTATTTTTATGTGTAGGTCTCACCGCTAGATTTTCTCGATTTAGATTCACAAAGTATAGTTGGTTATTTATTCTCGCGCGTAAAACAAGTTAATGGTCCTATAGATGTGGAAAAGAAAAAGAAATATATAATGGTTGATTATTCCATACTTTTTACCAAAACTGCTTTGAAAACTGATATACATATATACCTGAAAGGAAATATTTATTTCATCATAGTAAGAGAATGGATTGTAATTTTTAAAAAATCATGAAGATTATGATATATGTAATCCTATGAAAGTCCTCGTGTATTAGATTTTTACATTATTATCCTTCTGATATATCAAAATTGATTTTTTGTACACAAGAGTGGAGGAGCCCCAGTTTTCAACCCAACTCTTTTTATTCTTAGTAATATTGCTATGCATATGCATAGTATTTTGCCTAATGGTACGCCGCTGTCATATGGCCTTATTATTATTATTATTATTATTATTATTATTATTATTATTATTATTATTATTATTATTATTATTAGCTAAGCTACAACCCTAGTTGGAAAAGCAAGATGCTATAAGCCCAAAAGTTCCAACAAGGAAAAATAGCCCTGTAAGGAAATAAATAAACGATATAAGAAGTAATGAACAATTAAGATAAAATATTTAAAAAATATTAACAACATTAAACATATTTCATACGTAAACTATGAAAGGACTTATGTCAGCCTATTCAACATAAAAACATTTACTGCAAGTTCGAACTTTTGAAGTTTCATCGATTCAATTGCGTGCACCTACTATGAACTTTCGAAATTCCATTTCAGAATTGCTTTATTTTTTTTCACAATGTCATTTCTGTTTTGGGATCCTGACAAGTGACACAAATTACTCATTCTATTTCGAAATTGCTCCATATTACAATCTTATACAGTACCTACATTCGTAAAATGTGAGTGGGTGAGTGATTGAAGTACGGAGTCCTACGAAATTCTACAGATCTTGTAATTTGAATAAGGTATTTTTTTATTATTATAAAATGAAAAAAAAAAATGTCTTACATTTCCTGCCATCTGTCTCTACCTGAATTTTAATGTTTTCATCATCTTCTAGTCTGTATTTTCAGTTCACGTCTTGATGTTCTTGTGAAGATGAATTTTTGCTATTCCAACTGAACTTCAAAAATAACTATTTGCATTTTTGGGAACTTTTGTTTCTTCTTTTCCTGTCACTGAAGAGCATTGATGGTTCCTTCAACATACAAATTATATTTTTCCTTTCCTATTTCTCAGTGGCTAAACGAAATCTTTCAAAAATGAAACGGACTTCAAATCACAACAAATTTCATATTCATCATTGGTTCTTTTTACCCATTATCTCCCCAAAGTGATCTCTTATGATTTATTTAGTCAGAAAAAGAATAAAATGAATGAAAAAAAAAGTTAAAATTACTTGAAGATACATGATTGTGTATGGGGTTTATGCTTCTTTCCTAGCTAGTGTTGTGGTGGCTTATTGGAAAAGTCCCTGCCTGGTGATCGCCAGACTGGGTCTTGAGTCCAGCTCAAACTCGTTAGTTCCATTAATGCCTGCAAGCTCACCATCCGTGTGAGCTAAGGATGAAAGTTTGGAGGAGCCTATAAGTCTACTTGCTGAGTCATCATCAGCCATTGCCTGTCCCTCCTTGGTCCTAGCTTGGGTGGAGAAGGTACTTCGGAGCTGATCATATGTGTATATGGTCAGTCTCTAAGGCACTGTCACTGTCCGTGCCTCTACCATTCATGACCGGCCTTTTGAAACCTTAGTGTATTCAAATATGATTCTTCTGTTACCGATCCAGTTATTCTTCCACGGAAGGGGCCAGCAAAGGGTTGTCGTTGACGTAGATTCTGCTAATATCCTTTTCGGATATGCCAGTTCGTGTTGTGTCGGAATGCCTCGGTTTTGGAAATTTAATGTTACCTGTGAATATTTACTGAGGGGCAATTTAGTCTTAACACTCTAAGGTAAGTAGCCTCGTCACATGTATGTTTATAGGATATTCCACCGCATAGTTATTCTTATGGAGAGATGACTAATTCAGTTGTCTTATAGAATTTTTTTTTTTAATACAGTATTCGGTATTTGCATCTTGAGCGAAAGCAGTAATAAAAGTAATCGTGTAGGCTAAGCGCATAAACTCACAAGAGGTGTTTTTGTCTTGCCAAGCAATATACTTTTGGACAGATATGTGATCATACACATTTGTCATTTTGTGCTTGAAGAGACATTAATTTGGCAAGTGCAGACTTTCAAACATACTTTAGTCAATATACCTATACTGAAACTTATACACAGATATATGTATAATAGCACCAATGTCCACGAACCTTCCACGGCTGTTATTTTATCCCGTAAGTGAGTCAGGGAAGGGAAGCGATGTATGGGATCACTTAGGTTTTTTAGTAAATGACACACGGGGATTGAAAGGCAGCCAGGCGAAGGAACGGTGGGTTGACACAAAATGAATGTTGGCGAAGACCAAATGAAAACTGTAATAGAAAAGGTTGGCAGAATGAGTAAGATAATACGGAGAGTATATGACTAAATTTAATTTTTTTTTCTTATAAAGGAAGTATATCACTTTTCCATTACTAAAATTGTGTTGGAATTATGAAGCAACAAACTTATTTTCCAGAAAATCCTTAATTTCGTATCGAAACATGAAGGGAATTCAATACTCATTCAGTAACATGGAATTGCAGTCTGATCAAAGTATATTTCTCCTTCATGCGAAAGATAGTAACAACCGAAAAATATTTAAACCAATGAAAGTCAGTATGTAACACAATAATGACCAACTGTAACAAGTCGCACATTTATTTATAAAGTTTTAGACGATCATTAATTTCTCCGGAGAACAATTGGAATTAACCGAGCGGAACTATGCCGTCGTAGATTTTACCAATGAGCCTTGTCCTGTTCAGCGTATTTCTTTCACTTGGAAGATTTCATAAAAAGTCAGATCTCAATTGAAATAGAATAAAAACGTTTACAATATTTTTGTCATTCCTTGCTGAATAGAATTTTCCTTGGCTTGCTAAATGGTAATTAGAAGTCATAATCCACTTGAAATGGTCTATTTTACGCCAAATGAAGAGAAGGTTTGAAAAACCGATCGCTTATTTATTTAGTTAGTCGATATTTGCATAATTTTGTTGCAGTGGCGTAGGATGTCTCAAGGATGTGCACGCAAAGTCGAGAGAGAGAGAGAGAGAGAGAGAGAGAGAGAGAGAGATCAGCTGTAGCTGTAGCAGCATTGGAAGCCATAATACACTTGAAATTATCTATCTGTTTAATGATATGATATATTTGACAAGTTCGATTTTATATTTGATTATGGTTGAATTGAATGTTGCTATAGGATTAGTTTATAAAATTTTGAATTTTTTGTTAAAGATAAGTTTCCTATGCAGCTAACATTTATAACGATAAAGGCATTTTAAGATAGATTAAATATACGTTGTAACTAAGGAGGATTAATTTCTCATACATAGCTTTTTTATTACTAAAGAACCTGAGATTTCGTGAGATGTAAATGCAAATTTACCGTAATATGACGAAAGTCCAAGCTTATCACTCCTAAAGACGCCCTGGATGTCTAGGCAGCTGAAATGGTGTATGGCAACTCGTTGGTTATCCCTGCCGAAATGTTTCCGTCTACAACCTCCTACGATAATCTCCAGCGCCTACGTCACGTTTTGAGAAAGACTTACAAGCCCCCAGCAAAGCAACGCCTTCAGATCTAAACTCAGAAACGTAGGTTTTCCTGCGCAGCGACACTAGCAAGCCATCGCTAACGCCTCCTGACACAGATCCTTTCCTCGTGATCCGTCGTACGCAGAAGGCATTGGTAGTTAACATTCGTAGCAAAGGAGACTGGGTCTCTATTGATCGCCTAAAACCTAGATATCTCCCGCCAGATGACCCGCCTATAGTACGCCTCTCTACAGCAAGGCACTCTTTCACATGTATGTCTTTTTTTGAGGGGTAGCCATGTACCGCACAGTTTCATACACGCTCATACAATGTAACGGTTTTGATTTCTTATCTTATCACGTGCTATTCCCTGCACTGTTAATAGACCATCCTGTGTTATCATGCTAGTTCATGTTTTATTATGTTTGAATTTTGTGACATTCTTGCTCGCAAGTCGCTGTATGTAAACTCGATGATTGTTGAATAAAGTTTAGTTGCATTCACCTAGCCTCTCAGTTATCATCTAATGGCTCGCTCTCTCTCTCTCTCTCTCTCTCTCTCTCTCTCTCTCTCTCTCTCTCTCTCTCTCTCTCTCTCTCTCTCAGTTCATTCTGTTCGAGGAATTGCTCTGATTGTCGTATTAAGCAATAAATTTGTTGGGGTCGTCACTCTTTCTCGTTGAATTATTTTTTACTATCGTTATTGTTATTCACTTTTAGTATTATCGTCGTTATGGCTTTAACGAGAACTTTTGTTGTTATTCTGATTATTATTATTATTATTATTATTATTATTATTATTATTATTATTATTATTATGCTGTTGAGCAGTTGTTTTACAAGATGTAGAAGATAATGGTCAGGTGAAAATGTTTGGTAACATGGCAGACATGCTGGAAAATGTTTTTGATATGAAAACAATCAATTCTAAAATAAAATTAGGCAGCCATTTTAACTGATGTTTTTTAAGTCAAGCATTAGTGATTTACATTTAATTTTTTCTTCTAATATTATAACTTCAAGTTGCTACTATTGGTAATGTCTTCGATGGTATTATTTTTATTATTGTTGCTGTTATTAGCAGTAATGATAACATCAATGACAGTGACAATTACAGTAGAATCAGTGGTAGTAGTAGTAGAGAACTTGTTACACGTGATGTGAAATTTTTAACTAAACTACAAATATATCTTCGATTCTGCATTATCTTTTTTTACTTCGATAAGTAATTGTCTGCTTTACTCGAGAAATGGAAGCCTTCACACATCAGTGTGAATTTTGCAATTCATGTCACATGAAGCGACCCTTTGGAAGAATCACATTTTCCATTTGGCCAAACTTTCTGTCTGAGGGATCCTGGAATTTCCATTTTAATGCCTCCTGGTTTGTTGGATCTGCGTCGTCTCTTACTTCCTGTGAATCTGGGAAGTTTTCTTTCAAGGTTTGCAAGAAAATCATTATTTCTTTCAAGGTATGAAGGCTTTCAGTCCCGGCTTTGACTAACTTTAGTTCCTCAGTCGCTTTTATTCCCCTAGAGAGCTTTCTAAAAACCTTTTTTTGTGAAAATCAACGTTTCTTAGTCGTTTTTTGGAGCAATTAAGATCTTAACATCTAAATGAAAACGATTAATGTTTCGACATATTAGTCTTTACCGCCTTCCCTTCAAATTGAAAATAAAACTATTTTCGATCCTTTCAATAGTATTCGCAATTTCCTTCAAGATAGTGATCTCAATCCTTTTAAGAAGTAAACATTTCATTTCTTTAAAAGCAGGTAATCTTCCTATGCTTTAATAAAGTGATGACCACCACCTCTTCGAAGCATTGTTACTTATTAGATAGAAAGTTTTGCATTCCCACAAGGGGTAATTGTGCCTTCAAGGACCTAACTCTGACTGCTTTGAATAATTACTAATTCCATTTCAAAGATGGGCACTTTTTAATTTCTCTTGGGTCTTTTTACTTTAATGCAGTCCATAGAAACAATAAAAAAGAAAACTTGTAAATTTTTATATGCAAGCTTCTATTTTGAATGGTACTATGAACAATAACGTAAAGAAACAATTAATTTACTAATATTTCATTCAACAAATGTCAGTGTAAAAGACATTACTGATGCATAAAACCAATCTCCATAGCTGAAATCTGTTCTGAGTGCTTGTGCACAGATGCACCGCCTTTTCCTTGCTCAGCAACGTGCATTGCGTATCAAATTGCATTCAGTGGCGGACTGTAGTGCCAGGAGGCAAGTTCCGATAGATAGACTTTTTTTTTTTATCACCGAAACGCCAACATATACTGTTGAGGAACTTTGTTCACACGTTCATTTTGAAGTTGTAGTATAAACGTTAAATGTATTTTCCATCTTGGTATTAACTTGTAACAATGTTTTTTTTTTTTTGTGGTTTTGTAGCTTGTTTCAGTGATATATATATATATATATATATATATATATATATATATATATATATATATATATATATATATATATATATATATATGGCTGCAGATTCACGTGGTTTCCATTAAAATGGAGTTTCTGGCTGACATCACAATAGTAGATATTGTTTTTATCTTTTGTATCGTGGAATCGGTTGAGGTCATTAGGCTTATTTCACATGGGAAGGGATGCAAGGAAAGCTAATCATTGATTCTGTGGTGGTTATTATGTTAATGGAATATGGAATAGAGAGAAACAGGTACGTCCTGGTTCTGATGTGCATTCAGCGGAGTGGAAAGCCTACTACGTATTGGATTTCGTCCCTTGCGTGGAAACCGTATATATATAGTAGTTTCTTGTCTGTTTTGTTTTTCTTTTTGGTTGGTATATAGTTTCTTTTTTTAGATTTTTAAACATTTGATCCTGACTTGTCAGTATGGAAACAAAGAGAAGACTTATTTGGTAAGTCAGTATTATATGTTAGTCGGCCTTATTTTACCAGGCCATAAAATGATCTGCGCCCCTAGCATTTATTAAATCCTTAGATCTTCTGAAAATAATCAGACGATGTAAACACTTGAATTGTAATTTTTCATCAAAGTAGAGAGTTGGTGTGTATGCTTTTGTTTTATTTTCTAACAGTCGAATATCACATGCCATTTTCTTCGCCCTTTCTGATGAAAATTAATTTCTCAGTTTCAAGGTTTTTTGAATGGAATTTACCTTCTGAAAATGGTCGCCTTGACCATTGATCCTAAGACCCAAGACAGTGACTGCGTTGTCTGGAATTATTTGTATTTTGTGTATCTTGCGATAGATAGATAAATTAGATGGTGATGTCATCGGAAAAATTACGGTCACGTAGAAGAAAGGTTCCTATCTCCTACAAAAGTTGAGATATCGGTTATCGAGGTTTTGGAGGTATTATTTTTACCTCTCCCAACGAAGTTGGAAGGAGGTTATGTTTTGACCCCTGTTTCTGTGTTTGTTCATGTGTGTGTGTCTTTGTTTTTTAACTCTTTCCTAACCACAACTTAATCGTAGAATAATGAATCTTGCAGGGATTAACAGTAAAAAGCTGGAATTTTTTAATTTTTGGAAGATCAAGGTCAAAGTCACGGGCAAACGAAATGTCCAACTCACTTAATCAGCCATAAGTTTGGACATCGTTGTCACAGAGATTTCAAACTTAGTTCATATTTAAGTGGTTGAAAATCCAAGTCATTTAATACATGTTAAGGTTGAAGGTCAAAGTCAAACGAAAGGTCAAATTCCGGTCATCAACCATACTGCCACAATTTTAACAGTAAAGTAATAAAACTTGTAGGGATTTTAAACTGTTACATAAAGAGCTGGAAATGATTAAATTTTGAAAGGTCAAGGTCACGTACGAGCAAAACTTTCAAATTCAGTCCAAAAGATCGAGAAATAAGCTGCCCTGGCGGAGGTCTGCCCTCTGCTGATTGCCCCTCTAGTTTAAGTATGTACCGATATCAAGATATTCCTACGGAGTTAAATGCTGTTTAATATACTAGTTTTGAGAAATAAACACATGGACATAACAGTTCTTACATCCATTATGTGCACGTGTCCTTCTACAACGCCTTCACAAATTGTATATAGCTCACATGTAAAGGAGTTGATTTTAGTAGTTATATATATATATATATATATATATATATATATATATATATATATATATATATGTATGTATATATATATATATATGTATAATTTCAATGTTCTTTAATTTTCCTATATAGCTATATAAATTATATATATTTACATTAATATATATATATATATATATATATATATATATATATATGTGTGTGTGTGTGTTTGTGTGTGTGTATATATATATATATATATATATATATATATATATATATATATATATATATATATATATATATATATATATACAATGGGCCGTTCTTAAAATTTTAGTTCAAAGTACTCTTTGTTTCTTGTCAAGCTTTTCCGCAGTGGGTATCGCTTAGTGATGCTTGCTCGACAACTATACAGATTATAGTAAAAGATTATTTTTACCGTTCTTTCGACCCCTGGTGCAATTTTTTGTGGCCTTTGCTTAGCATTAGTTTCCTTAAGGCTTTTCCTCCTAAGTGCCAAGCTTCCTTAACTTTACCTTGCTCCAGATTTCTCTATATAAAATACTAAAAGTGTCTTCAGTAATATTTTAGAAACCCATGTATGTCCAATTTTTCTTGAGACACTTCCTCCTTAAACAAGTTATTTTATTAAATCATAATTTTTTTTTTTAATATAATCCACATTGTGTGTTCTGGTGAATATTTGTTTTTGGAGGTCTGTGACATATATATATATATATATATATATATATATATATATATATATATATATATATATATATATGTATGTATGTATGTATATATTTTTATTACGTACAGCTTCCTTTAGATTTCATGGGACTTTTGCGCCCCATTTTTCAGTTAGTTTCATAATGTTTAGAAAAGGCTGTTCAACTGTCCTCTGGTGACGAAGTGGAATCTACAGTCATCATCATCTCGAGAGATGCTGGGGTTGTGTTCCTCAGTTCTCAATTTCTCAAAAGGTCCTGTGCCGAGAGCATTTTTTGAGTTTTCGGAAGTTATTGTTGCAGACGAGTCACTACATCTTTGTGTAAAAGAAACAAAATACATAATGCCATTTAGTATTTCCTCTGTTTAGCTGCCTTAATGACTAAAGTATTGTGTAAATGTTATTTTTTAGTGTTTTAGATTCAATATATTTGAAGAAATTCCTTTCAGAAATAGTCATTCCAGGAGAGTAACGCCAACACTAAATTTCGAAATGAACTGGAAGAGCAAGTG
>NC_090727.1:16599305-16604305 GCF_036898095.1 Palaemon carinicauda | reverse complement strand
GACGCAATATCAAATACGTAGGATGTTACGTTCATTTTACGTTCAAGTTCCTGTTGTCGATATATATTTTGGAATTAATTTTGCGTACAGTATCGTGTTGTTGATATACAGTATATTGTGGTATATGTTTTACTTTTTTTCTGCTGCCTGTGCACCTGATAGAAGTTTAATGTATTTCATAAAAAATAAATTTTTGCGTAAGTAAAATGAAGCAACATATTGGGTCAAATTGCAATTTACGCATTTATTGGATTTTCAGACTTTGGTTCGGTTTGGTGCTTCATTCAAAAATTGACTTTTGGTTCCCGAATTATTTATTTTTGTGTTTTGGAGGAACCTTTGGTCAGCAACCCATACCAGGGATACTGGGAAATTACAGGGCTACTTTCAGTAGATAGTTTTCAGTTATGAAGAAACCAAGTCACGATTATTTGCCCTTCGATGTTGTATTCTGGAAAATTACCAACTCCCTTTACTTTTCTTTACTACGCAACTCGTGTTTCACTATATGTAAAACTACGAGGGTATTATGAACTGCTGCATGTATGGATGCTATGCTTCTTTTTAGAGATGAACTACTATATTAGTAGAAGGGTTTACTTTTGAGTTAAATTTTCATGTATTTTTCGAGTAATTCACGCTGGAATGTGTTTTTAATTTGATTTGATGACTTCCAAAGAACTTGTTGCTGTTTATACACACACACACACACACACACACATATATATATACATTATATATATATATATATATATATATATATATATATATATATATACAAACATATATATATATATATGTATATATATATATATATATATATATATATATATATATATATATACATATATATATATATGTATATATATATATATATATATATATATATATATATATATATATATATATATATATATATATATATAATGTATATTTGGGCCGATAATCTTCTTCCTTTTGGCAATAATAGTCCGTGATGTGGAAAATATTACTTCAAACTTTAAACAGTTTTGCTCGCTTGTTTTTTTAGAATAAAGATTTATATCTTGTTGTGTAAATGTATGGTCAAATACATCAATTTTGTTTGCATAGTTGTCAAGTACTTTATATTTTGTAGCATAGTTGTAGGGAGTTTATACGTTAAGCGTTAAATTAGATGTTATAGTCGAAAAGTTAATACTATACGGCACAATTGTAGTTCATTGATTAAAAAAATTTACCAAGAAGTTATAGTTGAAATGAAAAACTTGAGATATCAGTGCAAACATCCTCATTTCTCCTCTCCAAGCGAGACCTGAATGTACCAAGACCCGAATGGCATAAGGCAAGCAGTCTCAGTCGGAAAGAAATATCCATCAGTAAACACTATCATGTTTTCATCATAAACAATTCCGAGTCGAAGTTGATTTCAGTTATATTAATAGGTTCCGATTAGAGGCAAAAATATTGGATATTTGTCTTAATTAACGAGAATAAAAGTGACAATTTGTTACTTTGATATTAGATGTTAATCTTTGGGGGCGGTTGTTCAATTAGCTCATTGTGCAGGTTGCATAAGATTCTTCATATTTTTTGACCATCCTTTACATTCATATCTTCCTAGATGGTTCCATCCTGTTCGTAATACTAGGCATGCAGTTAATTCTAATAGTAAGACCTTCTCCATCATGAGGCTTAATTCTACACAGTATTCCATAAGTTTTATTGCAGCTGTGACCAAGTTGTGGAATGATCTTCCTAATCGGGTAGTTCAATCAGTAGAACTTCAAAAGATCAAAGTTGCAGCTAATGTTTTTATATTGAACAGGCTTACAGAAGTCTTTTTATAGTTTATATATGACATATCAGTTTTGATGTTGTTGCTGCTTTTAAAATAAGTTATTGTTAATTTATTCTCATTGTCTATTTATTTCCTTATTTCCTTTCCTCAATGGGTTATTTTTCCCTGTTGGACTCCTTGGGGCTTATAGCACCTTACTTTTCCAGTTAGGGATGTAGCTTGGCTAGTGATAATAATAATTATAGTAATAATAATAATAATAATAATAATAATAATAATAATAATAATAATAATAATAACAACAATAATAATAACAATAATAATAATAATAATAAAAATAATAATAATAATAATAATGATAATAATATAGTAATAATAGTAATAAAAATATAATATAATGATAATGAAATTAATAATAATAATAATAATAATAATAATAATAATAATAATATACAATAATTGGATAATATAATTATATAATAATATGGAGATTCTTTACCTCTAGTATAATAATAATAATGATAATAATAATAATAATAATAATAGAATAATAATAATATGTAATAATATAATACAATAATTTAATAATATAATTATATAATAATATGCAGATTCTTTACCTCTAGTATGATAATAATAATAATAATAATATATTAATAATATGATAATAAAATTAATAATAATAATGATATTAATAAAATAGTAATAACAATAATAATAATATAATATATAATATTATGATAATTTGATAATATAATGATATAATAATATAGTAATTTAATATAATTATAATATAATATAATTATATAATAATATGAAGATTCTTTACCTCTAGTATTAGAGGGACTTTGACATTCTTCGACCTTTATTTTGAGGTGTCATACTTGTAATATTAGAGGATCTTTGACCTATATATTGATGTTCCTTACCTGTAGTATTAGAGATTATTTGACCTTTATTTAGTAGCTCTTCAGCTCCAGCATTAGAAGGTCTTTGACATCCAGTTTTGAAGTACCATACTTCAAGCATTAGGGTTTTTTTTTTACCTTTATTGTATGGTGCCATACTTCCATTACTAGAGGCTCTTTGACCTCTATATTGAGGTTCCTCTCCTCTAGTATTAGAGGTTCTTTGACCTCTATATAGTAGGTCTTTACTTTTATCATTAGAAGGTCTTTGACTTCTATTTATGAAATACCATACTTTTAGCATGAGAAGTTCTTTGACCTATATGTTAAGGTGCCATACTTCTAGAATTAGAGGCTCTTTGACATCTATATTGAGGTTTTTTATCTCTAGTATTATAGGCTCTTTGCCTTCTATATTGAGGTTCCTCACCTCTAGTATTGGAGGGTCTTGGACCTCTTTTTAGTAACTCTTTACCTGTAGCATTAGAGGATCTTTGACCTCTATTTTTGAAGTGCCATACTTTTAGCATTAGAGGATCTTCGACCTCTATCTTGGACCTCTTTTTAGTAACTCTTTACCTGTAGCATTAGAGGATCTTTGACCTCTATTTTTGAAGTGCCATACTTTTAGCATTAGAGGATCTTCGACCTCTATTTTGAGGTGCCATATGTCTAGTATTAGAAGTTCTTAGACCTTTATATTGAGGATCCTTACGTTTAGTATTAAGGCTCTTTGACCTCCATATTAAGGTTCCTCACCTCTAGTATTATAGGGTTTTTACCTCTATTTAGTATCTCTTTGCCTCTAGCATTAGAGGGTCTTGAACATCTATTTTTGAAGTGCCATACTTCTATCAGTAGAGATTCTTCGACCTTTATTTTGAGGTGCCATACTTCTAGCATTAGAGATTCTTTGACCTTTATTTTAAGGTGTCATACTTCTAGTATTAGAGGCTCTTTGACATTTATATTGAGGTTTTTTACCTCTAGTATTATAGGCTCTTTGACTTCTATATTGAGATTCCTCACCTCTAGTATTAGAGGCACTTTGACCTCTATATTGATGTTCCTCACCTCTAGTATTAGAGGCACTTTGACCTCTATATTGATGTTCCTTACCTCTAGTATTAGAGGCACTTTGACCTCTATATTGAGGTTCCTCGCCTCTAGTAATAGAAGTTCTTTGCCCTTTATAGTAGCTTTCTACCTCTAGCATTAGAGGGTCTTTCTCATCTATTTCTGAAGTGCCATGCATTAGAGGTTCATTGACCTATATTTTGAGATGCCATACTTCTGGTATTTGAGGCTCTTTGACCTCTATATTGATGTTCCTTACCTCTAGTATTAGAGGCACTTTGACCTCTATATTGATGTTCCTCACCTCTAGTATTAGAGGCACTTTGACCTCTATATTGATGTTCCTCACCTCTAGTATTAGAGGCACTTTGACCTCTATATTGATGTTCCTCACCTCTAGTATTAGAGGCACTTTGACCTCTATATTGATGTTCCTCACCTCTAGTATTAGAGGCACTTTGACCTCTATATTGATGTTCCTCACCTCTAGTATTAGAGGCACTTTGACCTCTATATTGATGTTCCTCACCTCTAGTATTAGAGGCACTTTGACCTCTATATTGAGGTTCCTCGCCTCTAGTAATAGAAGTTCTTTGCCCTTTATAGTAGCTTTCTACCTCTAGCATTAGAGGGTCTTTCTCATCTATTTCTGAAGTGCCATGCATTAGAGGTTCATTGACCTATATTTTGAGATGCCATACTTCTGGTATTTGAGGCTCTTTGACCTCTATATTGATGTTCCTTACCTCTAGTATTAGAGACCCTTTGACCTATATATTGAGTTTCCTCACCTCTAGTATCAGAGGTTCTTTGACCTTTATTTATTAGCTCCTTACCTCTAGCATTAGAGGGTCTCTGACATTTATTTTTGAAGTGCCATACTTCTTGCATTGGAGGTGCTTTTACCTGTATTTTGAGGTGGCATACTTTTGATATTAGAAGCTCCTTGACCTTTATTTAGTAGCCCTACTAATACCATTAGGTCTTTGATATTTATTTTTGAAGTGCCATATTTCTAGCATTAGAGCGTCTTTGACCTCTATTTTGAAGTGCCATTCCTCTAACAATAGGTAAACTTTGAACTTCATTATGAGGTGCCACACTTCTTGCATTTAAAGTATCCTCTTTCAATATATTTGTCATGGCTATTTTAACTTGGCTACATTTGCACAATTAGGGCAAAGCCTCTTCAATTTTTCTATAGCTATGTCTCTGATTTTTGCGTCTATAAAGAC
>NC_090727.1:16586805-16594305 GCF_036898095.1 Palaemon carinicauda | reverse complement strand
TAGTTCAATAAAAATAGGCCTCGAAGCTTTTATCTTATCATACACGCATAGATTGTGTAAATATTCGAAGTCGAGATCAATAAATTGTAAGTGTATACAGTTTCCTGTATATGTTCAATGTTTGCCCATATCTCTCTCTCTCTCTCTCTCTCTCTCTCTCTCTCTCTCTCTCTCTCTCTCTCTCTCTCTCTCTCAACACGCAAGTAAGCACTAATAATTTTCGGCCTAGTTACCAAATTTGGTTAAATAACACATTTCTCTTTCATAACCGTTCCGTGTTATAAACCATTTTCCTCATTGCCGCACTTTCTTCCTCAAAACCAGAAATGATGTTCTTTGTAAAGCGTGGAACATTTTCCTGTATATTCATGGAGATATTTACTATATTATTACTGTAAGAACACAACGACCGTAAACATTTAGCCAAAGGCTGATTCAAACATTTATCGTTAATTCCCCTTTCAACCTTTAAAGCTCATACAAAGGTTCAGCATAGCAATAGGAAAACGAAAAGGTTCTATATCCGATTGCAAATGTTGCTGGTGCAAAGGCAATCAATATTGACTATTTCCCTTGTAATGGAAGTGAAGTATTCATTACTGTGACCATTGCTATTTTATGAGCACGTCTTTCTTGTCGTCCCCTTTCAGTTCCCCAACATTCAATGAGTCATTCGGATTTGATTGCAGATGTGCCATCATCGTTTTCGAAATGTAAAGGACAACATTTGCTATTATTTTCACACTGGGCCATATTCCCAAAGGATCCTTTGTACCAAGGAATCCTCTTTACTTCGTGTTGTATCATTCGTTGAATAAGATTAAATTTCATTTGTTGGTTTCTCTTGGTATGAAAGTGTGTTCAATATTTCATGTGTGTTCAGTGTAGTGATGATTTCTTATAAACTAAAATCATTGTTCACTGTGTTATAGAGATTCTGGGGTGCATGTTTGATATTGACGTGCTTGCTTATCTCATGCTTTATATGACACCGACCTAATTATGTATATGTAAGTACAGTATGTATGTATATATATATATATATATATATATATATATATATATATATATATACATACATATATATACATGTGTATACACACACACACACATATATATATATACAGTATATATATTGTGATGGATGGCTTGACCACCACACAAAAACACTAAACTTTTCAAACAGTATTCACTTAAGTACCATACTAAGTCCACAAAAGGTGGAATAGTATACAATTTCAATAAGAGTGCAAAGTCAATTCAAGGGGACAAAGAAAATACCACAAAAATATACTTAATTTTAATACACAAGTTTCAGACAGAAATAACACCTGAACCTCAACAATACAGTAATTAATGATAAACACTCACTCTTAAACTCCCTGTAAAAGAAAACAATTACACAATTAAAGAAAGGTCATCAACACAAGCATACAAAAAGGGAAGAGGGTCCAGAAAGGAAGAGGCAAACGAAAAGTAAGAATATCCTAACAATTACACATTAAATATCCCTAACAAATTCCTCATTCACTTCTAGGGGTCTCCTCAGAGGACAATAAACTCTCCAGCTGGATGGCTTAATTCAGGCGGCAGAAAACACGGATCCAAAACAATGGTGGTGACTGGTTCAATAATGCAGAACGCCCAGGAGTACAGGTCGTGGGCCCGACACACAAATATAACAATCAAAATTTTTACCTTGGGGCAGAGAGGTCCCCTTGGCTTTTACTGAACCAAGGGCAGTTTAATATATATAGGATAACAATCCTTAATGCAGAGCGAGGATATCCTGGGAAAGCTTAACAGCTTCACAATGCAGCTCTGTAATGGCGATGAATATAATAAATCCAGCAGCAATTATCGTGCCCTTCAAGGTTGGAGGCTCAGAAACACACTGAGGAACCATCCTCAAAAAAAGCCCCTCCAAAACTCCGTTCACGCAGGAGCGCAGCCACGTAACCAACACCACTTGAAAATATAAAACAGCCGTTAGTCCATTATAAACACTAACATAACCACCAGTGAAAAGACAAACTATCAAAAAAAATAAACAATAAGTCTACAGTATATTAAACCTTATACATCTATAAAAAATTAAAATAATTTAGTAAAATAAAGCAATAATATTACACCTCCTCACCCAGTGATTTGAATTACAACATACAGGTTATCACATAATGAAATATTAAACCAACACTAAAAAATTTGAAATATTAAACCAACACTCAAAAATTATTATTAAACAAACTACAAAAACATGACAAACAAAAGGAAAGAGGGGGGGCAAGCACCAAGGTTTGCAGCTCACAAGGATAGCAAAATATAACCAATACTAAAAAAAAATCTTAAACCTAAATTAATCACAAGTAAACTTTCCAAAACCAGAAAACCAAAACATCACCATTTGATAAATAGGTACCAAACCTAAAAATTTCACATCAATCATATCATTAATAAACTTAACTAAGAGTCATTGCACTAACAACCGGATTCTGTATATATAGTCCAAAAGCTATAACCTTTTCCACACTCAATACACTGTTCCTTTTCAGGGATACACATCACTCACTATCAATAAATGTTGATCACAAAAACCACTGTCTATTTCAGTGTTATATATCACACTTATCACCATAGTGTCCAATACATACACACACACCGAACGACACAGAGAAGACCACCACAAGACTCCCCTGCGCAAACAAACAAACAAAATCGATGAAGCGTAATTATTAGCCTGAAAATACAGAATACCAGATTAGTGCCTATCTCTTTTCTTAGCTTATTATAAACCTTATCGTACCTGAAACCTCTAAACCTTAGTAGATTAACCTTAAATCAGTCTAGGGTACCACTCATACACCAGCCTGTAGCGCCTAAAAAACGGCTGTGTTGTGCTACAGACCCGTGAGCCCATGACCCATCTAATTAATCAATCATTAGAAAGTACCAGTGATCACCCTCACCTTTTAACCTTAAAGATCCCATATACTATACCCAAACCATTATAGTCTTCTGTAAAGAAACCATGATTAATAAATCTTAAATATACCTTTACTTCTACTCACTACGTGCCCACTTCAACAGCACACACACCATAATTAGAACGATACAGATACTACCTTTAATAACTGCATAGCCCTCTGTCAATAATCTAATATTCAACGCTGCGAGAGAGAAAATCGGCAACAATATTATCTTTTCCTGGGATGTGGGAAAATTCTAAATTCCATTCCTGCAGCATGAGACTCCACCTCATCAATCGTTGATTTTTATTTTTGTATCTGCTGATGAAGGTCAGGGGATTATGATCTGTCAAGACCTTAATAGGTGTATCCGAGGAGGAGAGATAAACCTGAAAATGATTAATAGCGAATATTAACGCAAGTGTGTCTTTCTCCACAGTTGAATACCTACGTTGGGCGGAGGACAATTTTTTTGAAAAGAATGCGACAGGATGAGAAACTCCCTGCTCGTCATTCTGCAACAACACCGCTCCTACACCAACGTCACTTGCATCCGTGGCAAGAGAAAAAGGAAGGTCAAAATCAGGAGCTCTTAAGACAGGGAAATTAATTAATACTCTTTTTAAATTATCAAAAGCCCTTTGTGTTTCATCAGTCCAGACAAAAGCTACCTTCTTTCTTAAGAGATTAGTCAAAGGATCGGCGATGTCAGAAAAATTTCTAACAAACCTTCGGTAGTACCCACCTAACCCAAGGAATCTTCTGACATCCCTCCTGCACTTAGGGATTAACATTTTTTCAATACATTCGATATTTGCTTGCTTAGGAGCAACTTTACCATTACCAACTTCATGACCCAAATATACGACCCTCGCCTTTGCGAATTCACTTTTCTTTAAATTAATTACTAAACCTGCTTTCTTCAAAACCTCAAACAGTGCCCTAATACGTTTTAAATGAGTTTCCCAATCATTACTATAAATAACAATATCATCAATATAAACTACACACCCCTCTAAACCATAGACTAAAGTATTCATTAACCTCTGAAAGGTGGCAGCCGCGTTCTTCATACCAAACGGCATCACTTTACATTGAAATAGTCCCTGGGGTGTTACGAAAGCGGAAAGGGCCCTTGCCCGCTTCGAAAGAGGAACCTGCCAATAACCTTTCAGCAAATCGAATTTACTAATGTACTTGGCCTTACCCATACGATCAATACAATCCTCAATTCGTGGTAATGGGTAACAATCAGACTTAGACACTTCATTCAATTTACGGTAATCAAAACATAACCTGAAATTACCGTCGGGTTTCTTTACCAATACAACAGGGGATGACCAAGGACTTTGACTAGGTTCAATTAGGTCATGTTTTAGCATATAATCAACTTCCTTCGCCACAACCTCATTTTTAAAGGGATTCAACCTGTAAGGCGCTCGTTTCACAGGAGTGGCACTACCTACGTCCACGTCATGTTCAAGGACATTAGTCCTTCCCGGTACATCCGAAAATAATTCATTATAATTAAATACCAATTTCTTTAAAGACTTTTGTTCTTCATTACTTAAATGAGAAACCATACCAGAAAAATGTTTCAAAGAATTCTTATTATCTGAACGCCATTCACTTCCATTAAAACAATTATCATCAATACTTTCACCCTCTGAAAAAGAAAAAAGTTTATCGTTCTCGGAAACTACAGTATTCCCTATGGTTGCCACGGGAGTGACTTTCTCCCGTTCTACATAAGCCTTCAACATATTTATGTGACAAAGCTGAAAAGGTTTCCTTCTCTCGGGAGTCTCTACTAAATAATTAACTTCACTAATTTTTTTCAGAATTTTCCAAGGACCTGAAAAAGATGCTTTCAATGGATTTCCAGGAATGGGTAACAAAACCAAAACTTTGTCGCCTACCGCAAAGTCACGTGCTTTAGACCTTCTGTCAAAAAAGTACTTCATTCTTTTTTGGCTACACAATAAATTTTCACCTGCAAATTTCCAAGCTTTTGTTAACTTATCACCTAGATTAGACACATAATCTAATAAATTGATCTCAGGGACGTCTCCCTCCCAGGACTCTCGAACAACATCAAGAGGACCTCGAACACAATGGCCAAACACAAGGCTGAAAGGCGAAAAACCTAAAGACTGACTTGGGACAGAACGAAAAGCGAACAACAAATAAGGTAATTCCTTATCCCATTCAGAACCATTAATCAAACAATATTTCTTTACCATCGATTTCAGGGTTTGATGAAATCTCTCCAGAGCTCCCTGACTTTCTGGATGATATGGAGAAGAGGTCACATGTTTTATATTTAACTCTGCCATTTTATCTCTGAAATACCTGCTAACAAAATTAGAACCACAATCCGATTGAATAATTTTAGGCATCCCAAACCTGGTAAAAAAGTCAATTAGTACATCTACAATTTTAACACTTTTTATCGTCCGTAGTGGTATTGCCTCGGGATATCGAGACATCCTATCCATGATAGTCAAAATATATTCATTTCCACTACGAGTCCTTGGTAATGGTCCAACAATATCAATAATGACCTCCGTGAAAGGTTCGGAAACCACTGGAATGGGACATAGAGGCGCTTTTGGAATAAGCTGATTAGGTTTACCGACCTTCTGACAAACATCACAGCTATTGACAAACTTCTTTACGTCCGCCTTCAACTTCGGCCAATAATAATTCATTAACAACTTGCCAGAAGTCTTATGAATGCCAAAATGTCCTGCCAAACCACTTTCATGCGCCAATGATATCAACTAATTCCTGTAAACAAATGGAACCATTATCTGTTTCAAAATTTCATAATCAAAGTTATCAGCCTCCATAGGCCTAGTCAACCTATATAAAATATTATTAATTATTTTAAATTTGGGACCGGTTATATCAGTCACCTCACCTGACTCAATAGGGAGATCCCGAAAATCCTTTTTCTGAGCTTTGATTAGCTCTTCAATAGTCCAATTCAGTTTGTCCTTCAAAATCCCAAGATCTACAACTACGCTATCACTACGTTCTAAACTACTTAAATCTAGATCAATTGTTGACTCTGCAGCGTCAACATCTTTAGCACTAGAACGAGTAACTGCTGCTACTTCACTATCAGGGTTTATCAGTATGGGACAAGTATTATTCTTCAGAGCAAAATCATTCCCTATCACAACATCAACATTTTTAATCGGAAATTTATCAACGATGGCCAATTTCAAATTCCCTGCAAAGGAAGGGCAGATTAAATTAAAATTTTCCATGGCATACGATTTTACCGTATCGGGAAAACCAGCCAATAACACAAATTCCCCACTTTTTGGTACAAAATTGCAAGGTAATGCCTCCCTTAATATCAAAGACTGAGCTGCACCGGTATCACGCAAAATACGCACACGTCTTTTCTCGGACGAATTGGCGAAAGAGACACTACCGAAGGACAAATATCTGTCAAAACAACCAGGTAGTCATTGATCAGCAGATGTTGTTGGGGTAGGTTCTCTCTCTCTCTCTCTTCCACACCCATCACTGGCCTAACATTAGCATTTTGTGAGTTTCTAAATGCATAACACATGCTCTTTACGTGCCCCTTCTTATTGCAAAAGAAGCACGTCAATGTTTTCAATTTCTCGGGATTATATATCTTAGGTCTATTATTCCTGTTAGGAGAAAAATTAATATTAGTATTGGCATTGCCCTGATCATTACCTCTATAATTATTTCTAGTAAACATCCCTGCATTATTATTATTGTTAGAATTATTATTATTGTTGAAATTATTATTCCTACCTACTTTACCCCATCCGGACTTCACCATTTTTGTTACTCCCCCTAACTCACTCTTATGAGACAAATAATACTCATCACTAGCGATGGCTACCTCCTGAATGGTCTCTAGTTTTAACTCTTCGAGGTGAACCTTCAGTTTATCCGGAACACACCTCTTGAACTCCTCCACCAACATTAATTCCTTCAATTTCTCAAAATTTACCACTTCCTTGGACTTGAACCAATCACTAGCATATTGTTCCTTCGATCTTGCGAATTCAATAAAAGTTTGCTCCCTACTTTTTTCTAAGTTCCTGAAGCGTTGCCTATAGGCTTCAGGGACTAACTCATAGGCCTTCAAGACGATAGCCTTTACACACTCATAATCTGATGACAGATCCTCCTCCAGAGTTACATACACCCTCTGAGCTCTTCCAATCAATTTACTTTGTATAAGAGTGGTCCAATACTCTTGGGGCCACTCCAACCTTGCTGCAATCCTCTCAAATGATACAAAAAACTCTGCAATATTGTCTTCCTCAAATTTAGGCACAAATTTGAGAGCCTGCGCTAAATTAATAGCAGGCGTTACTGACCTATTTGGGGAAGGGGGAGAGGAAGAAGAGGAACCTGAGTTTTTCATGGCAATCTCATGCTGCCTCTCTTTTTCTCTTTCCTCCGCCTTAAACTTTTCTATATCAAACTCCATCTGCCTCAGAGCAATTTGCCTATCCAAAATTTCTACAGACAACAG
>NC_090727.1:16549305-16584305 GCF_036898095.1 Palaemon carinicauda | reverse complement strand
GTAAAACTATAAACACTATTGCCTTATATCTTTTACGAAATTTGGAAAGACATGTATAACCATGAAAACAATAGAAATATGTTTAGGAACTGTAGGAACTGTAATAGAAAGATGTTTTCTTCTCAACAGAATGTTATTGTAGCGATTTACAGGGTGATGGATTGAAATCTTTCAAGTTTTACTCTTTTCCTGTTAGGATAAATGGTTGTTTATAATAGACCTAAAATACAAAGAACTTTCAAAAGAACACCAAGTATGGTGTTCATATTTACAGTTTATGTTCCCAGATGAAAACGAGAGAGGAACAAAGTTCATGAGATTCAAGTGTTGAATACTGCTAAGGCAGGACAATCTTCGCGATGGAAGTGAAAAAAGTAGTCCACATAAGAGGGACAATCGACAAGTAAGGTGCCGATATGAACTACAGAGATAAAGGAAAGATAAACACAAAAGGAAAAAAAAATAGATTGTCTAGAAGTTTCTGAATGGATAAAGATTCACTTTTGACATATAATGTGTCATTGCGTATACCACCGAATATCACAAGAATAAATAAAAGACCAAAGGAAGATTCCCCATGTTCCAAATGACATTTCTGTTCTTACTGTACCATTGCCCTCCATACGAGAGGAGGTTGGTCTTATTGACCAAGTTTTATAGTGCAATACAAGGGAAATATATGGAAACGCTTGGTCTCTAAGGAAAATAGCTTCTTTTATAGGGAACTTGCACGTGGATGGGTATTCGCAGTGTTTGGAGATAACATTCTATTAATGTATGTAAATTGTTACTCTTCTCTTCGCCACTAGCACAAGGCCATTAGCATAGTTTTCTCTAGCAGATATGGAATTTATTTGATTAAATATCTATTAAAGTTTAATGCTTTATTCAGATGGGTTGCAAAAGTACTCTGAACCAAGCACATTGTAGCAGTTATCTTCGGACATTTTGTAAAGTCATCAAACAGTCGGACTTGAGGGTCTTTGCGGCGTTCCTTCGGCCCCAAGCTGTATATCCTTCTTTACCTCCATTGCAGCTTCCTTTCTTGTATGTTGCTGTCCAACCTCTTAAACTTTACTTCATAGCGTAGCTGCAGGGTTTCCCCAGTTGCACTTGGGTACTGAAATGCTTCAAATGCCTCAGGACTGGGCTGATTAGCCCAAATTCATGACTCCATCCATAATAAATCGGAAATTCAATGTCAAAAAGAATCATGAACAATAACTGCGAAATTTTGACTTGATCACAAAGTTGTAATAAAATATTACCAGCTATTAGGCTACGTGTTGGAATTGTGTCATGTCATATCGTTTCAGCAATCTTCGTGTTTTATAATCGACAAAGAAGCGAGTTTCACTTATATGGTTTTACAAAATTTAGTGCCACATTATATCGAGCACTATCCAGAATCATATTTTGGAATCAAGTCTGAAATAAGTAGGGTAGGAATAGTAAAAATATAATTAATAATTGGACATTTAATTCCCAGGCACTTATTTTGCTGAAATAATGAACTATTGAATTCATCCATCAAATTTAGCGTAAAATCGATAGTTTGCAATAAGAGCAAATAAAGAGGGACATCCGAATATCTTGCTTAGAAATAAGTTCACAGGTCTGATCATATTAAAGTTTCTTTTTCTGTTTATTTGTTTTTAAGCCTTTATAGAATTTAATTAGACCCGTAATATCTGGATAAAAGTTTGTGTCATCTGGAATATAGCGACCTTAATGAATAAGAATATATTTTCTATATTTGGTAAATACATTTGTAAGGACTATTTAACGAATTAAGCTATGTTTTATTACTATTAATTACTTCGTATCTGTTTAATAAAATACGAATGATGAAACTAGGAAAAAAATGTACTTTGGTATTTGCATGAAAACATCAGCAGCACGTCCTTTTTAATGAAGTGAGTCTTTTGGACACACACACACACACACACACACACACACATACACACTTAGATTCAGTAGTTTTATTCAACTCTGGCCCACCATCCCTGAGAGTTATAGTTATAGTGTGAGTCGTGGCTGATTGATATCTGGACCGTATTCGATCCCAGACTGTCTCATTCGGCAGATGGTCAAGAAATTGACGTTATGTCATCAACCTCGCCTATAAAAGACTTTATCGATAATCCGAAGGTTGTTCTCTTCTGTTTCCACTCCTTCGAAATAGTAAAAGGGCCTAACGGAATTGATATATCTGTAAAGTTCTAAGTGTCTTGGACATATTTATAGGAATAAAAAGCATATACAGATATATACATAATATATGTAGATTTTTGTGTTGTGCATATCCATGTATATGAATACTCACAAGAACATGAACGGCCACTAGCAAATACATATCCAAACGTTAATACTGTCCAAAGGAAAATAAGTTTTACTTTCAAGTGATTTTATTTTTTTGGCTCCTTCATTTATCTCTCCTTTCAGTTGATCCTCATTCTGTATGATTTTTTACAACCGTTCTGTAACACTAATAAATTCATAACAGAAATGTTTCCACCGATTATTGATGTATGGGATATTTTTTAGTCAAAGGAGATTTATGTTTATCATGCATTAATTTCATATACTTTTTATAAGTGGGTTAAGTAGCATATAAATAATAGTAAAGTTATCAGGATTATCTATATTGATATTAGTGGCGTTTGAGTATAAGATTAATTTGTTTCAATCTAGTACCTATAACGACAGCAATTTAATATACTGTACAACTTGCTCATCCAAGTCTTTATAAAAGTATGTTGTGGTTGGTGGGTAAAATAAGATATATCGAACACAATTTTTGTATTACATAACTTATTTTATGGTTCAGCTTACAGTTTCATTGAACAGCAACAACCGAACTTTGTGTTGCCTTCCACCTGGGATATCACGATGACCTGGAATTTAAGTTCGGTTTCATCTATTTCGATATTTTTGAAGTATTATTATGCCTTTTATTTTGTTCAGCGATGTGGATCATTTTACATTTGGACTAAATACTGTTCACCTTGTTTTGATATAAATACCGGTACATAAACACGCAACGCAACCAGAAATTGGATTATGATATGAGAAGTGATTGGTGTAGGCAGGAGGTTAATCCAGGGTCCGGGGTTAATGAATTAGATTTGTAAACGTGTATAGGAGCAAACAAAACTAATCTAGAGATTAATTCTGTAATGAAGGAAACCAAATCTTATGATATGACAGAAATCGTATTTTCTCATAGACAATAAGTATTAGATCTGTCTATTCTTATCCGGTATATCAAAATGAGTACTATCTACGTTTTTTGTCCGAGTCATAGAATTATATTTTTGTATTAATTTTTATTCGGCATCTGCAATAACGCAAAGCCAATGCATACCTAATTCGAAGAAATGAAAAACTCCAACTAAAAATGATGAAGCGGAAAATAGGAATATTTTTCAATCTCCCAAAATAGCTTCTCACGGATTTATATTCGATTAAATGTCCCGCAGCGAATTGGATATTGGAATCCCAGTCAGAGCTCATCATTTAAGCATTTTCAAAACATGTACATAAGAGCGAAAACAGGAGGACACTAAATACTATTTTACCTCAAAATGTCATAAATATTCCCTTTGCCCAATGCACAGATAAGAAGAGTTATATATTTAAAACTATGATACCTTTTTATGTCTAAGAACATACATGCTGGGAAGCATTTACATTTGCATCAATACTAAATCAGTAATATGCAATAAGGTGATCAGTTACAGGGCTGGGAAACTACCTAATCCTGGTTCCTTAAAAATCCATTTGGGTTCAATAGTGATTTAATACCCTGTATTTTTTCGATTGCTGTGGGTGGGATTTAAGGTGAAGACTGACATAGGAATACCCCCGTCATTCCGTTATACTGGCTTAGCCATATCAATCAAAGGAATTAAACGAACGTACATACACATACATTTATATATGCTTATATAAAATATAAGTATATATATATATATATATATATATATATATATGTGTGTGTGTGTGTGTGTGTGTGTATACAGAGTATATATATGTTCGAGATTCTAGGCACAGTACATAGTTTTTTTTAGTGATTTACAACAAGGATGTACGATCATGTTGTCACTTAGAATGTTTGCAAACAGAAATACAACTCTAAAAGGCAACTGTTGTTATTCAGTCTGATATATACATATATATATATATATATATATATATATATATATATATATATATATATATATATATATATATATATATTTTATATATATATATACATACTTGCTGTATATCATCATCTCCTACGCCTATTGACGCAAAAGGCCTCGGTTAGTTTTCGCCATTCGTCTCTATTTTGAGTTTTTAAATCAATAATTTTCCATTCATCATCTCCTATGTCACGCTTTATAGTCCTCAGCCATATAGGCCTTGGTCTTCCAACTCTTTTAGTGCCTCGTAGATCCCAGTTGAAAGTCTGGTGACCTAATCTCTCATGGGGAGTGCGAAGACCATGTCCAAACCATCTCCATCTACCCCCCACCATGATCTCATCCACATATGGCACTCGAATAATCTCTCTTATAGTTTCATTTCTAATCCTGTCTTGCCATCTAACTTCCAATGTTCTCCTGATGGCTTTGTTCTCAAATCTACATAATCTGTTCTATATTGTTTCATTGTCGTACCATGACTCGTGTCCATACAGTAATACCGATCTTACTAAAGTGAGATATATATATATATATATATATATATATATATATATATATATATATATATATATATATATATATATCCTGATTTTTATATATAATTTCAGGCGTTTCGATTTCTAAATTTTACTTAACCTAGCTATTGCCTTGTTTTGTTTTTTTCAACCTTTCACTAAACTACAATTTTAAAGATCCTGTATTGGATATCATAGTTCCTAAATATTTAAATGATTGCACCTCATTAATTCTTTCTCCTTCCAATGATATTTCATCTTCCATCGCATATTCCGTTCTCATCATCTGTCTTTCTTCTATTTATCTTGAGTCCAACCTCATGTTATATTTCATGAATTCTGGTAAGCAAGCTTTCCAAGCCCTGTGGCGTTCTCTTAATAAGGACAGTGTCATCAGCACACTCTAGGTCAGTTCATTTCCTATAATAAACTAGATCAATCCTTCTCTACCATCCCCAACTGTTCTATGCATTGCAAAATCCATGAGGAGGATAAACAATATGGGTGAGAACACATTCCCTTGGAGTACTCCATTGTTCACTGGAAATTCATTTGATAGGTCTCCACTAATATTAAGTTTGCACTTGCTATGTTCATGAACAGACTTAATAAAATTTACATATTTATGAGGGACTCCATAATAACGCAGGAATCGACACAAAATTGTCTGGCGTACACTATCAAAGGCTTTTTCAGAGTCCACAAATGCCATCACAAGTTGATTTTTATATTCTACACATTGCTGTATCACATGTCTATAAAATGAAAATTTGGTCAGTATAGCTACCATCTTTTCTAATTCCAGCGTGTTCATCTCTCAGCTTTTCATCAGTCTTTCTCTCTAGGCCTCACACACGCTCGACCACTCCCATCTGTTTTTGGTCTTTCTTTGCCAGTTTTTACCAGCATATCTTCATTCGTGGTTTATAATTCGTTTATCATCATCACCCATGATTAGTTGAATGCAGGACAAAGGCCTCAGATATGTTTATCCATACCCGTCTGTTAGTGGTCTTTCTATACCAGTTTATGCTGTAAATATTCATTTTTGGTTTATCATTCGTTATCATCATGATCATCCATGATTCGTCGAATGCAAGAAAAAGGCCTCAAACATGTTCGACCACTCCCGTCTGTTTGTGGTCATTCTATGCCTGTTTATACCAGCAAATTTTTATTTTTGGTCTATGATTCGTATCGTCATCATCACCCATGATTAGTTGAATGCAGGACAAAAGCCTCAGACATGTTTGTCCATTCCAATCTGTTTGTGGTCTTTCTATGCCAGTATATACCAGTAAATTTTTATTTTTGGTCTATGATTCGTATCGTCATCGTCACCCATGATTAGTTGAATGCAGGACAAAAGCCTCAGACATGTTTGTCCATTCCAATCTGTTTGTGGTCTTTCTATGCCAGTTTATACCAGTAAATTTTTATTTTTGGTCTATGATTCGTATCGTCATCATCACCCATGATTAGTTGAATGCAGGACAAAAGCCTCAGACATGTTTGTCCATTCCAATCTGTTTGTGGTCTTTCTATGCCAGTTTATACCAGTAAATTTTTATTTTTGGTCTATCATTCGTTGTCATCATCAGCACCCATGATAATTTAAATACAGGACAATGGCCTCAGACATTTTTCTCCACTACCGTCTGTATGTGGTCTTTTTATGCCAGTTTATGCTAGCAAATTTTCATTTTTGGTCTATCATTTGTTGTCATCATCATCACCCATGGTTAGTTGAGTGCAGAGCAAAGGCCTCAGACATGTTCGTCTACTCCCGTCTGTTTGTAGTCTTTCTAAGACTGTTTATAACAGCAAATTTTGATTTCTGTTCTATCATTCGTTGACATCATCATCATACATGATTAGTTGAATGCTGGACAAAGGCCTTAGACATGTTCGTCCACCCCCGTCTCTTTATGGTCTTTCTATGCCAGTTTATAACAGCAAATTTTGATTTCTGTTCCATCATTCGTTGTCATCATCTTCACCGATGATTAGTTAATGGAGGACAAAGGCCTCAGACATGTTCGTCCACTCCCTTCTGTTTGTGGTCTTTCTATGCCAGTTTATACTTGCAAATTTTTATTTTTGAGGAATCATGGGTTCTCGATTGAGCCGAGAGGCTTATTCATACACACACACACACACACACACACACATATATATATATATATATATATATATATATGTATATATAGAAATTTATATATATATATATATATATATATATATATATATATATATATAGGTGCGTGTGCGTGTGCTTGTGTGCATATTTCCTTATATTCGGTATCTTGAGGTATCTATAAAATTACAGAAGAACACACATACACACATATATATAAATATATATATATATATATATATATATATATATATATATATGTATATATATGTATGTATGTATACAGTATATATATATATATATATATATATATATATGTATATATATACATGCATATATATATATATATAATGTATACAGTATATATATGTATATATATACATATATATATATATATATATATATATATGTATATATATTTATGTATATATATACATATACATATACACATATATATATGCATTGCATATATATATATATATATATATATATATATGTGTGTGTGTGTGTGTGTGTGTGTGTGTGAACACTGCAGAATAGATTAATATGAAATAAAACATATTCGATGATAATGAAATATTTTTTATATCAATTAGAAATTACAAGCGTCCATTATCAGAACGGATAAATTCCACGAATCAGCTTCTCGCCCTCCAGAGAGAAACCTCGGCGAAAGGCCCTCTTGGTGGAAATGGGTCTTTGGGCTCCTCCGGGAGGCACCAAAGGTGGTCTCCCCGGATAAACCGAGAACCTTTGATTTCCTCCGGAATCGACAGAGGTGTTTCCATGCTGTATTTTGATTCAACTTTATATTAGAAAAAGATAGATGTCCCTTCTCTTGCATTCCACAATCCCTTGAAGACATTAGGATCATATGGAATTTCCATTTTTACTTCTCTCGAAAGTCAGACGATGGCTTCAAAGGCTTCAGAAGAATTACACGACTTCAAGATCACTTAAATATTTAGGATCTAAGGATCTGGAAATCACAAGTTAGATTTGAGAATTTTGTGGATTCATATCATGAATCGGTAATTCACCAAAATGTCAATTGGGACTCTGTCGAGAGTATCTGGTAATGGACTGAATAAAGCCATCCTCTTCTAGAGATCGGAAGTAATACACACCCTCGGAATTCTATCATCCCTTCCATCATTTCGTGGAGACAGTGTATGATTTACAAAGACGCAAAAGTCTCCGGAGCCTCAGATGTCGGCTTCAAGGAATCACATCTGTCATTTTCTAGAATTAGGCTAACTCAAGATGAATGATGGAAGCACCTCCGGCGATTCCGGAGGAATCATGGCTATCCTCTGATAACACCCAGAGGGACCCTTCCCTTCCATTCCTCCCACCTTCCCCCTTCTTTCCTCCCTCCTTCTCACTCCCTTCCTTCTCCTTTCTTCCCCCCTTCTCACTCCCTCCCCCTCCTTTCCTCCACCTTTCTCACTTTCTTCCCCCTTCTTTCCTCCATCCTTCCCACTCCCTTCCCTCTCCTTTCCTCCCTCCTTCTCAGTCCCTTCCCTTCTCCCTTCTCACTCCCTTCCCCCTTCTTTCCTCCCTCCTTCTTACTCCCTTCCTCCTCCTTTCCTCCCCCCTTCCCACTCCCTTACCCTCCTTTCCTCCCCCTTCTCACTCCCTTACCCTCCTTTCCTCCCCCTTCTCACTCCCTTCCCCCTCTTTTCATCCTTCCCTCTCACTCCCTTCCTCCTCCTTTCCTCCCCCCTTCCCACTCCCTTACCCTCCTTTCCTCCCCCTTCTCACTCCCTTCCCCCTCTTTTCATCCCTCCCTCTCACTCCGTTCCTCCTCCTTTCTCACTCCCTTCCTCCTCCTTTCTCACTACCTTCCCCCTCCTTTCCTCCCTCCTTCTCAGTCCCCCCCTTCTTTTCATTCCCCCTTCTCACGCTCTTCCCACTCCTTTCCTCTCTCCTTCCCGTTCCCTTCCCCCTTCTTTCCTTCCCCCTTCTCACTCCCTTCCCCCTCCTTCCCTCCCTCTTTCCCACTCCCTACCCGCTCTTTTCCTCCCTCCTTCTCAGTCCCTTCCTCCTCCCTTCTCACTCCCTTCCCCCTGGTTTCCTCCCTCCTTCTTACTCCCTTCCTCCTCCTTTCCTCCCCCCTTCCCACTCCCTTACCCTCCTTTCCTCCCCCTTCTCACTCCCTTACCCTCCTTTCCTCCCTCCTTCTTACTCCCTTCCTCCTCCTTTCCTCCCCCCTTCCCACTCCCTTACCCTCCTTTCCTCCCCCTTCCCACTCCCTTACCCTCCTTTCCTCCCCCTTCCCACTCCCTTACCCTCCTTTCCTCCCTCCTTCTTACTCCCTTCCTCCTCCTTTCCTCCCGCCTTCCCAATCCCTTCACCCTCCTTTCCTCCCCCTTCTTGCTCCCTTCCCCTCTTTTTTCCCTCCTTCTCAATCTCTCTACCCTCCTTTTCCCCCTCATTTCCTCCCTCCTTTCCACATATGTTTATGTGGTAGAGACACGAAACTAAATCAGTTTTAGTCTCTCTCTCTCTCTCTCTCTCTCTCTCTCTCTCTCTCTCTCTCTCTCTCTCTCTCTCTCTCTCTGTACTTAAAGAGAACTAAAACTGATTTAGTTTCGTGTCCTAAAACTGATTTAGTTTCGTGTCTTAGAGACACGAAACTAAATCAGTTTTAGTTCTCTTTAAGTACAGAGAGAGAGAGAGAGAGAGAGAGAGAGAGAGAGAGAGAGAGCGTCTCTATGAGAACTTACTCGTTTCCTTCAATGCCAGAAGGTCGTATGTGACAGTGGGAGGATTTCCTTCTCTATTCTCTTGTCTTTAAGGTCGATGATAACTCTTGAGTAGTTTCGATTCACTGCATATCGATAAGGTCTACTTTTTTAGAAACTTTGAAAATTGTCATTTTGTAATAAATGTGTAAATTTTATCGATAATATTATGAAAATTATCGATAAATGACACATTATGAACAAAATAAAAATGCTTATATTTCAGACAAAGAATAATGCGAGTGATAGATGAGCAGTTGCCATATTACCTCCTGACGACATTATTTCCTTAACTAATATTGATACTGGATATATATATATATATATATATATATATATATATATATATATATATATATATATATATAGGCTATATCGTATCCCCGGCTGTTGTCTATTCAAACAAAACCACCTACTGCCCTCCCTTCAGTTGAAGTGGCTATCCTGGAGGGTATTTAGCCTTGCATGGTGTATCGGCTCCTCCATGTTGACCAGTTTTTCCGACTTTTTACTATAGTCTATGGGTATCATCAATCACTTTGTTTATAATTCTGTACGTATTGTTTTTGTTATAATTCTTGTTAATCTAGTTCTTAAGTATGATGTCTCTTTTTTTATTTCTATCAATTCTTATGCAGTCTGGAGACATTGAGCGAAATCCGGGACCAGTACGTCCTAGATTTCGTCAATGTCGTCTTCTGTATTGCAATATTCGTGGTCTTCATGCAAATATCCAAGACCTTACAGTTGCGTCCAGATAGTATGATATTCTTTTGTGCTCAGAAACTTTGGTTTCTAATATGAGGCACTCATCTGAGCTCCTTATAACTGGTTTTAAGAAGCCAATAATGTTGAAACGTGATGCCATCCCTAGGGCCAGGGGAATGGCGGTGTATATTAGGACCGAGTACCCTGTTTCTCATAAGTCCTGCTATCAATATGGACGTCATGAGATTCAGGTAATAAAAGTTTGTGGCAGGCATAACAACTTTTATTTGTGTTCGATCTACCGGAATTCAGACATAGATGATTCTATCTTCAATTGTCTTCTTACCATTATGGCTAAGATACAAGGAGATGATAGAAAGGCTTCTTTTGTCTTTGTTGGTGATTTTAATGCTCACCATAGGGAGTGGTTAAGTTCTATCTCTCCTACCGATCGCCATGGCTTAAGAGCTTTAGACTTTGCCTCTGAATCAGGCTGTGGGCAAATCATAAATGAAGCTACTCACAGGTCTGGTAATTGCTTGGACCTCGTATACACTGACTCCCCTGGCGTTATAACTAGTAAGGTTGGTTCTCCAGTCGGGACATCTGATCATGCCTTGATTTCATTATTAGTGAAGACTGAGCAACCTGTCCCTGATATATCATATTATTGTAAAATTCATATGAAATCCCAAGCAGACTGGAATGGGATTTTACATGATCTTTTGCGCTTGAATTGGACACAATTATATAATAGTGTAGATCCTGTTGTCCCTTTGAATGAGAATCTAGTCAACATAATTGATAGGCGTATCCCTTCTCGTGTGCTAAGGTACCGAGTGA
The DNA here is from genome assembly GCF_036898095.1 of Palaemon carinicauda. Classification (NCBI taxonomy): domain Eukaryota; kingdom Metazoa; phylum Arthropoda; class Malacostraca; order Decapoda; family Palaemonidae; genus Palaemon; species Palaemon carinicauda. The sequence continues at coordinate 16,573,162 of NC_090727.1, read as the reverse complement.
AGGACAAACCGTGGTTCAATGATGATTGTAGACGTGCTTATTTGGAGAAACAGGAGGCCTATCATCTTTGGAAGGGTAACAGATCAGATTTGACCTGGAACAACTATACTCAGCTTCGAGCTTTTGCTCAGAGAGTTTATGCCTCAACTGAAAAGGAGTACAATTTAACCATGAAAGAGACACTTTCTGTCACAACTCAGGAACATGAATGGTGGTCTACCCTTAAATCTGCACTCTATGATCTAGATGCAACAGTTCCTCCTTTACTTAAACCAGATGGCTCAGTCACTCACTGTCCAAAGGAAAAGGCAACCCTTTTGGCTGATGTTTTTGACAGTAAACAGAGTAATGAAAAACTTGAACTTCCTCATTCCTGTTTTCCTGAGGCTAAACTAACTAGTTTATCTTTTCGATCTCGTGAGATTAAATCTCTGTTGGTGGACCTTGATGCTTATGGAGGTGTAGACCCAAATGGTATTTTTCCTTTGTTTTTTATAAAGACAGCAGATTTCTTAGCTCCAAAGTTATCTGTTATTTTGCGCAAGTTAGCAAGAAAAGGAGCTTTTAGCACTAGTTGGAGAATTGGTAATGTTACTCCTCTATGTAAATGTGTTTGTGGTAGCTCAAATCCCACTGATTACCGCCCAATTTCCATAACTCCCATATTATCTAAAGGTTTTGAACGTCTTCTGGCAAAACGTCTTAATAGGTTTGCTGAAGGTAATCATCTACTCCCTAGTTTGCAATTTGATTTTCGTAAAGGCCTTGGAGCATGTGATGCCCTTCTCACAATCTCCAATGCTGTACAGAAATCCCTTGATTGTGGTCGGGAAGTTCGTATGATTGGCCTTGATTTTAGTGCTGCCTTTGAGGCCCTTGTTTTCAAACTGAAACAGTTGGGAGTGGGTGGTTCGTTTCTTTGCATTATTATTGATATTTTAAGTAATAGATCTCAAAGAGTTGTTGTTGATGGGCACCATAGTGATTATAGGAATGTGATATCCGGTGTTCCACAGGGTAGTGTTCTTGGGCCATTACTTTTCATACTATATACACATGACATGTGGTTTGGCCTAGAAAACAAGCTTGTTGCATATGCAGATGATGCTACTCTCTTTGCATCAATTCCATCCCCTGAATGTAGATCTAGGGTTGGTGAATCCCTTAATAGAGATTTAGCTAGAATTAGTGCATGGTGCAAATTATGGGGTATGAAGTTGAATCCTAACAAAACTCAAAGTATGATTGTAAGTAGGTCAAGGACGGTGGCTCCTCAACATCCGGATCTCAGTATTGATAATGTTTCTTTAAATATGTATGACTTTCAAAATTTTAGGTGTGATTCTCGACAGTAAATTTACTTTTGAGAAACATATAAGGTCTGTGTCTTCTTCAATTGCACAAAAAATTGGCTTATTGAGAAAGTCTTTCAAGATTTTCGGTGATCAATCTATTCTGAAGAAGTGTTTTAATTCTTTCATTCTACCTTGTTTTGAGTATTGTTCTCCTGTCTGGTCTTCAGCTGCTGATTCTCATCTTAATTTGTTGGACAGAAACTTACGGTCTATTAAATTTCTTATTCATGATCTAGATATTAATCTCTGGCACCGTCGTTCAATTAGTTCATTATGCATGTTGCATAAGATTTTTCATAACTCTGACCATCCTTTACATTCAGATCTCCCTGGACAATTCTATCCTGTTCGTAATACTAGGCAGGCAGTTAATTCTAATAGCCAGGCCTTCTCCATCACGAGGCTCAATACTACGCAGTACTCTAGAAGTTTTATTCCAGCTGTTACCAAGTTGTGGAATTATGTTTCTAATCGGGTGGTTGAATCAGTAGAACCTCAAAAGTTCAAAGTTGGAGCAAATGCTTTTTGTTGACCAGGCGGACATGAGTCTTTTTATAGTTTATTTATGACATATTTGTTTTTGATGTTGTTAATAGTTTATATATGACATGTCTGTTTTGACGTTGTTACTTATTTTAGAATGATTTATTGTTAATTTGTTCTCTTCATTTATTTATTTCCTTATTTCCTTTCCTCACTGGGCTATTTTTCCCTGTTGGAGCCCCTGGGCTTATAGCATCTTGCTTTTCCAACTAGGGTTGTAGCTTAGATAGTAATAATAATAATAATAATACACATAAGCCGGACGTCATAGAGAGCATCGAGGCCTATGCACACAGAAAACGATATATTCACTGGTTGGGTCCAGAAGTATTTTGCATAACATAAGATACACATTCTCAGTTAGAATTTATTATATATAATAATAAACAAAATCCCCCAAAAGGTAAGTAATTACATAACATTTTAATATTTTCGTGTTTATCCAGTTACCTTGAACAATCTGTTCTCACCCTTACGACGTCAGGCAGTAAGGGCGATTATTTCCCTTGCTGTTTTAAGTAATGGTGTATATATATATATATATATATATATATATATATATATATATATATATATATATATATATATATATATCTTTTTAACGGAAGAATTTCCGCAGAGAGAGAGAGAGAGAGAGAGAGAGAGAGAGAGAGAGAGAGAGATCAAACTCTCAAATGCACATAGAGGTTTCTCGTTCATATAGATCCCAACGAAATATTCTGTTGTTTATCCTGGATAAATTGGCTCAGCAATAGGACGTCCATACCTCTCTCTCTCTCTCTCTCTCTCTCTCTCTCTCTCTCTCTCTCTCTCTCTCTCTCTCTCTCTCTCTCTCTCTCTCTCTCTTTCTCTTTCTCTCAATGTTGAACAAATACAAGAATATCTATACCATAGCATTAGTTGCTTTCTATTCAAACAAAACCTTCACTAACTTTAAACAAGATTAATCAAAATGTTTCCCTCCATAAAGATCCCAGTCAAGAGAATTTTCAATTAACAGGTTTCCAAATAGTATCATTATAATGATCGTCCTTAAACAGCCTATAGCAAGTAGGCCTATTTCAAATAATTTGATAAATTGATTGATTAAAAGCTTGCAATTAATTTTTGTATTCGTAATTTGGCCTTTTTAAATGCATTCGCTATTTTTCCTGATTCACAGAAGAAGAAGAAAAAGATAGTAATTTTAAATTAGTGTCAATTGGCTATTATCATTAAACTCTATAATTGAATATATATGTATATATTGAATATATATATATATATATATGTATATATATATATATATATATATATATATATATATATATATATATATATATATATATATATGAAACTATCACTCAAATCTTAGAACGATAAACTATAAACTAGTAACTAGAAATGTCTGTTTATTCTGAGATAAATGGATTTGCACTAAACCAACTCGGATCTTTGGAAATAACACCCCCCCCCCCAACTCTCTCTCTCTCTCTCTCTCTCTCTCTCTCTCTCTCTCTCTCTCTCTCATCGTAAGGCTACTCTTGGTCAGAAACACTTTATAGTCTCACACTGCTGTTTTTTTTTGTTTTTGTTACATCATTATTTGTCTCCACCTATTTATGAAGTATATGAGAGAGAGAGAGAGAGAGAGAGAGAGAGAGAGAGAGAGAGAGAGAGAGAGCTCGCATTTCAAGTACAACACATCCTAGTTTCGAGTGTCACATGTTATGGAAGGAAAAATATTACTCCTAAGACACTTTCTACTTATAAAACTTACACCAAATACTTTAAAGGAAGTTTACTTATGTAAGAGGTTATATAAAAGTCACACCTACACATTCTAAAGATCACATTCACACACACGCACACACACACTACCTATCATGCCTCTATGTCAATGCGTGATATGATGTGTGGACAGACTGTTGGTTATGCGTGATTTTTGTGGGTATTTTAGCAAGGAAACATCCTTGTCTAGCAATCTGCTGGAGGAGGATTCGAGACACACTCAGGTTGAATAGTTTTTCTGAAACATCACCATCCTTGTGAGCTAAGGATGGGGGGAAGTTTGGGGGAGCCTATAGGTCTACCTGTTGAGCCATCAGCAGCCATTGCCTGGCTCTCCCTGGTCAGCTAAAACACTGGTTGGAAAAGTAGGATGCTATAAGCCCAATGGCTCCACAAAGGTAAAATAGACCAGTGAGGAAAGGAAATATATAAATTACAAGAGAAGTAATGAAAAATTCAAATTGAGAGAGAGAGAGAGAGAGAGAGAGAGAGAGAGAGAGAGAGAGAGAGAGAGAGTGTGTGTGTTAAGCAACTTTTGTGCATATCACTTGGTCAAGGATCACATGAATGAATGAATGAATGATGTCTAGGCTACATAAGATATATTTACTTTAATGTTATTGTTCTATAAATATTTTATTTTTCCTTGTTTCCTTTCCTCACTGGGCTATTTCCCCTGTTGGGGCCCTACTTTTCCAACTAGGGTTGTAGCTTAGCAAGTAATAATAATAATAATAATAATAATAATAATAATAATAATACAGATGCAGTTGAAAACTCGTTTTGAAGCTTAAACCTTTTATTTTTACAATTACGAACTTTAAATGCACAATAAACGAACATTAATGTGAGAAAGACCTCGTAAATCATTTAAACGATATACAGTATTGCGGGTTGAATGAGATTATAGGCCTAGTGTGGTTGTTTCTTTGAATATTGAAACATTTCTTCAGTACTGGTCAAACTCTTCCATTCAATATGACTAATAATAGACAAAATCTACTGAAGACAAATAATTACATAATAAATATTGTAAAGTATCACTGTCTATATTCAGTTCCATGGAGCAAACTATTCTCACTCTTATGATGTCACACATTAAGGGTGATTATTTCCGTTGCTTTTTTTACAATGGTTTACGTTCATTTTTAACGGAGGAATTTTGGCATATGTGGATCATGTATATATGGAGAGAGAGAGAGAGAGAGAGAGAGAGAGAGAGAGAGAGAGAGAGAGAGAGAGAGTTGATTTAACACTAAAGAATCACATGAAGTCAAAGGATTTCTCGTCTCCAAGTCCAAACGTTTGATTCGATTTGGCATCGGCTTCGTTTTTTGAATTTAGATTTAATTCTCTTAATCATAACTTTATTAGAGAAATTTATGCTATGTGTTAGTTTAGCCCTAAATTAATTGATTTGCAGAGCCTATTCCATGCCTAAAACCGTAAAACGTTTATAGTGATAACTGCTTATGCAGAGTCGAAATTAGAATTAAAGACATTCGAATACAACATACGCCTATTTCGCGTTAGGATAAAGTGAGTCCTGGGATTAAGTGAATTTCTATGATACGTAAAACTAGGCCTACACCATTGTTTTCTATGTAGGTTTTCTCTGTCGTTTGAATAATTTTGGCTTAATTACCTGAGAAGATAATTAGTTTTTCTTGCAGTTAGTCCAGTGAAATGGGATAGGACTAACATCTACAGTCCGTTGCAAGGAGCAGCTTGGTATTGTAAATGTGTGTGTGCGTGCGTGTGTTTGTGCAAGCATAATACCTTGAACAATCAGATTTCTAGACGTTAATAAAGGGTACCTGACACTTACACGCATTCGTGGCACGCACTGGCACGCATTGATGCGCGAACTCGCGTGAACGAGACGTGAAAATGTGAACAGTGCTGGAACTCGCGTGCCAGTGCGTGCAATGAGTGCCCAGAACTTTGAAATGTTTAAAGTTTGTGGCACGCATTGGCACGCACAAAATAGTCGTGAAATAGTCGTGAACGATGCGCCAACTGGAGTGAACTGTAGTGAACAGTGCAGGAACTGGCATGAACTGGAGTGAATGATGCGGGAAGTGGCGTGAACTTTATAATGAAGAGAAATAAAAAGGAAACGAAAAAATTAATGAAAAGGAAAGAAAAATAAACCTAATAAATTTTTATATTTGCTTTTTTAATGTGAAAAAAATGATATCTCATTTCAAACTATTTATATAACTTTATAATGAAGAGACAAAAAGGAAACGAAAAAATTAATGAAAAGGAAAGAAAAATATAAACCTAATAATTGTTTATATTTGCTGTTTGAATGATGTTTTATTTCATCAACATACTTATTCTTCTTTATTACCTTAAAATGAAGAGCAAAAAAAAAAAAATTTCTGTTTGCTGTTTTAATGTAAAAATAAAATTATTTCTTTTTTCAACACACTTTTTTCTCTATTACCTTAAAATCAACAGCCTAAAAACTTTTCATGTTTGCTGCTTTTAATGTTAAAATAAAATGCTTTCTTAATACTTGTGCATATTTTATGTCTGCTATTTATATGTAAATCAAATGCTTTCTTATTGAAACAAAAATAAAGGGCAACAAAAAATACAAACGAAAAAGATAGTTTCTTCTCCTCAATGCAATGGTGTCTCTGACAGAAAGCATTGTTGTCTCTTCCGAAGCCAATCCAAGAATGTCCTCGGGTTGGAGAAGCCCCGGTTTTATATGGAGTGGCCAATTCGTGAACTGGCGTGAACGATGCATGAACGATGCGGAATGATGCGCGAACTCGCGTGAACGTGTCGTGAACTTCTTGTGAACTAGGCGTGACAATTCTTGCCATGGCGTGAACGTCGCGTGAACTTGTCGTGAACGATGCGCGAACTGGAGTGAACTGGTCGTGAACAGTGCGGGAAAAACCCCAGTGTGTGTGGCAAAAATGCGCGCAAGTGTCAGGTAGGCTTAAAGTCGATTTGAAAATTTATATGTTTGAAAATTTGCATTTTATAATGTAGGGGAAATAATACAGATAATATTATGAAAATGACAATAAATGACACATTATAAACAAAATTAAACTAATTGATATTTAAAAAATAAATGATTCGAGTGACAGATGAGCAGCGTTGCCAAATTTCCCCCAAACAACTTGATTTCCCTTACTAATATTGATACTGGATTAGACATTCTATTTACATCTGGCAACAAGTGAGGATAATCAAAACAATGTTTTAAATATGATAAGGAATACATGGAATAAAATCTCTCTCTCTCTCTCTCTCTCTCTCTCTCTCTCTCTCTCTCTCTCTCTCTCTCTCATTCGATATCTTTTCCTCTTATTCCTTTGTTCTTTAATACTAATATACTTTGCCTATGGGTATATATGAAATGTAATTGTGTGTTCATGCATGGATATAGGGACAAATCTGAGAGAGAGAGAGAGAGAGAGAGAGAGAGAGAGAGAGAGAGAGAGAGAGAGAGAGAGAGAGAATAAGTTCGAATGTAATCCTACGCAATAGACCAAAGTCCATGTGATTAGCTTTCCTATTTTCATTGTGACGTAAGGTAGCTTCTTCCCCCATCGGCCTCTGCTCTAAAATCGAAAGACATAATAATGAATTAAGTCTTTATTATGATGAAAAAGGTCTTTCATTATAAATCATAATCTGCCCATGACATAAGGGAGTGGAGAGGCAGGGTTGACTAGGCCTATTCTACCAGACACCATTCATCTCCCTCTTTCTTCTCCAACAATATTCAACATACTTTGACCTAATATTATTCCTCCAACAAATTTCTCCAATATTCTATCACTTCTCTCACAATCTACCTCCAACAGTCAATCTCTAACAATCTTTCGTCAGTCTCGCCCAGTCCTTCAATGCTCCCATAATTTCAAAACTAGATCTCCCACAGTCTTCCTCCAACACACATTCTTCAACTCTCTCTCTCTCTCTCTCTCTCTCTCTCTCTCTCTCTCTCTCTCGAAATGTTACGTAAATATCATTTTGTTTAAAACTTAATCTTGGCATTAATTTTAGTTTTGATCTTATTTTTATGAGTTATTTTATTAGATCTGTTCATAAGTCGCCTCTCCCTCCCCCCCTCTCTCTCTCTCTCTCTCTCCCCTTTCACTTACTCGAGATTTAGCGTAAAAAATTCGCTGGTTTTAATTTTAACATATCCTAAATATCATTTCGATCCCAGTTTTTGATGTTAATTAGTTAGTAGTAACCTTCAGTTATACCTTTGTAACATTCATTTTCACTCCTCCCTTCTTTTCCCCTACCTTTTCCCCCTCCCTTCTCCCTTGACTTCCTTTCTCTCTTTACGCGTTTCAACATGAAATTCTACTCTTGAAGTCACAGCGCAACATCTAAAAATAGATCGCCTCACGATTATCATGCACATGTTCTTCTCAATTCCCCCTCCCTGTTTTCCCCCTCTCCTCCCGTTGAATTAACGTAAATAATAATGCTTGAAATTATATTCATATTAATGTTAGTCGCCTCCCCTTCCTCTCCCCTCCTGCCATACAGCGTAATACTAAGTTTGCTCTCTTACTAGTGTCCGAGGTAGAATCCCTCAAGCATTTAGGAATTATGATCTATCTAATACAGGGTCTTTAGAATTCGAGTTTAAAGATTGAAAAAAAGCTAATCAGACAATGGCTACGTTAAGTAAAAATCAAAACGCCTCTAATGACATATAGAAGTCAGGCTTTATATCAGTTTGGTGAGATCGGCGTTACTCTAACGACACTAGTCATGGTATGACAATGAAACATAAAGTGATTTGTAGATTTGAGAACAAAACCCTCAGAATAATATTGGGAGTTGAATGGCAGGACAGGATTGGAAATGAAACTATAAGAGAGATTACTCGAGTGCCATATGTGGATGAGTTCATGGTGAGGGGGTAGATGGAGATGGTTTGGGCATGCTCTTCGCACTCCCCAAGAGAGATTAGTTCACCGAACTTTTAACTGGGCTCCACAAGGCACCAGAAGAGTTGGGAGACCCAGGCCTACTTGGCTGAGACTATGAGGCGTCAAGTCGATGATGATGAATGGAGTAGTATTGATTTAAAAGCTGAAGATTGAGACGACTGGCGAAATTTAAGCTAGGCCCTATGCGTCAGAGAGAGAGAGAGAGAGAGAGAGAGAGAGAGAGTTGAGTGAGTGCATGTTCCTGAATTGCTAAAATAACCATCTAAGATTCAAAATTGCACTAGATAAAAAAACCATATAGAACTAGGAAGGCACTCAGAGTGCTTATTTCGGTCGACATTTTGCTTGCCCTTGACCTTTGACCTAGGACTTTCAAAACTGAATCACTTCAACGTATCAATATAACAATTAATCCCTGAAAGTTTCACTACTCTGTGAGTAAAATTGTGTCCAGGAAGTTGTTCACAGACAAACAGACAAACACAAGAATAGGTGCGAAAACATAACCTCCTTCCAACTTCGTTAGCGAAGGTTACAAGTGATAAGAAATTTCGAAAAGAATTACTCGAAATATTTCGTTTTAATTGCTTTAGTGGGTAACAATTATTCAACAAAACCGAGATTAAAAACATCATAAAAAAACATTACCTAAATTACATACATATACATACATACATACATACACACACATACATGCACTGTATATATATATATATATATATATATATATATATATATATATATATATATACCTCGAAAGCAAGAGAATTCATGCAGAAACGCATTAGATATGTGCATAACAATTAGATTAGGCCTAATCAAAAACGTAGTCATTCTCTCTCTCTCTCTCTCTCTCTCTCTCTCTCTCTCTCTCTCTCTCTCTCTCTCTCTCAACGGATTTGACTGAAGAAATTCTTACCACTTCTGCTTAAATCTGAAAAATTGTTGAAATATACCAAAAGCGTTAGCCTGCACTTAATGCCGTTACTGATCTTAATATATTCTGAATATCACCTCTTGTCGTTTATTCATTTCATTGGACTATTTTTCCTTGTTGGGGCCTTTGAGCTTATAGCTTCCTGGTTCTCCAACTAGGGTTGTAGCTTAGCTAGTAATAATAGTATTAAAATAGACCTTTCATGTATAAAATATGAACTCAGGTCCGCCTGTTCAACATACAAACATTCACTGCAAGTTTGAACTTTCGAAGTTCCACCGATTCAGCTGCCCAGTTAGGAAGTACTGTACATTTTACTTCCATACAAAACATGGAAATGTATTATATTCGATATCACATTTAAAAATGTGTCATTTACAGGCTCAACAAATGAAAAATTGACACGCCATCAACCGTCATTGGTTTAATCTCGTCAAATCGTTGCAGCTAGTCAAATGAGCCGAAGTTGACGAATGTGCTTGATTATGGAATAAGATTTCCATACAGGTTTTATCTCTAAAACTAATTTCATCTCAATTGTGATAGAATAAGCGACATAAATATAATATTGGACTATTATCAACACTAAAACTGAAACTAGAGAGGCACTCAGTAGAAAGCAATTGTGTCTTCGCCACGCCAAGCAGCAGTCTTATTTTGCTCTTGAACGCCAAAGCAATTGTACTTCGATGTATTTTTTTTCAAAATCTAATGGATTTATCCTTGGGTCACATACCCCACAGGTCCATCAAGCTTCGTTTGAATAGCTTTAATAGTTTTGACGTAATGTCATTCACAAACAAATAACAAACTGGTAAAATTTGCAGCGTATTTTCTCATAAAATATCACGTAATCACATTCATTTATTCATATTTTAGAATGAAATAATTCACAACATGATATTTCGTAGTAGTAAAAAAGATATTTATTTGTTATAATAATAGTTTAACATTCGGTTCATTACACACACACACACACACACATGTATGTATATATATAATATATATATATATATATATATATATATATATATATATATATATATATATGAAGCAGCAAATACGAATTAATATAACAGAACAATAGAGAAAACGTTGGAGTGACCAAATATAGTCTAGGAAATTGGCGGGAAGTTGCATGGCCATGCGTCTGTGGTAACGGTTGATGGCGTTTCAATTTCAGTGGTCAATCTGTACTTATTTGTCGGACGTGTGAATGTCCTGTTTTATTGTGATACCGATTATGATACATTACACGTTTTGCATAATCTTGGATTCATTATGTATAATCTATAATAGATTTTAAAAGAGATATCAAGTGTAGGCCAAGTGTGTGTGTGTGTGTGTGCAGGCCGTTTCGAATTTCTAACTCTGTCCGGCAAATCTTCTTTAAGTTTTTAAAAATGTCATTTTTACTTGTTCAACGTAGATGTATTGTTCGAGAGCTTTTATCTATGTGGCCCTGTTCATTACGCTCAACTGAACGAATTTATTTGAACAGGAAAGGGAAACCTAATGAATATGTAGGTTAGACCCATTGGTACAAACTTGTTCACACACACACACACACACACATAAAATTTCAGGTTCAAAGAGGTTGTTGAACACCTTCCATTCATATGTGAGACTCATTATTCCTCTTAACTAAGAAATGTGCAGTCGTTGGAGTGACATTATAATCAAGTAACAAGTTATTATTATTATTATTATTATTATTATTATTATTATTCTAAATGAAAAAATCCCAAGTGATTTCGTTTCGATTTGCTCTCAGAATAAACTGTCATTTCCAAAGCACTCGGACTGGGGTCCTCTCTCTGTGCTTCCTCGAAGTTGAGCGATATTTCCCCACTATTTTGGTCGATGAAACTAGGAATTTTCCTCTGAATTGAGCGATAGTTTCATATTGCTTCGCCCTTTGGAATGAATTAGAGGTTTTAGGCGCCAAGTTGCAGGATATGGTAATTGGCCATTAGTGGATATATATATATATATATATATATATATATATATATATATATATATATATATATATATATATATATATTTACAAAATAGCTACAGCAACAATAACAAATGCAGTCCACTGCAGGACTAAAGCCTCAGACATGACTTGAGTAATAATAATAATAATAATAATAATAATAATCATCATCATTTCTTATATAATTTATTTATCTCCTTATTTCCTTTCCTCACTGGGCTATTTTTTCCCAGTTGGAGCCCTTGGGCTTATAGCATCTTGCTTTTTCAACCAGTGTTGTAGCTAATAATAATAATAATAATAATAATAATAATAATAATAATAATAACAACAAATGCAGCCGTTTCTAATCCACTACAGGACAAAGACCTCAGACATGTCCTTATTCATATCTTGGGTTTGGCCAGTTTTCATCACCCGCTGGCCAGTGCGGATTAGTGATGGTGGGAGACTTTAGTCTGCTCGCTCAAAGCAAACCAATCTAGTATGGGTGGCCATGACTTAGTACAGCTTTGCTGATCATGTCGATACACAAAAGAAACAGCTGCTTATTGATTTGAGAGAGAGAGAGAGAGAGAGAGAGAGAGAGAGAGAGAGAGAGAGAGAGAATGAATTTGGCATTTTACAACAAAGGGGGAAAAACGATATAGTTAATATAACGAAAATAGCCATAAACAGGACGTATTTTGAACAAAATTGAAATATTGATGTTTCATAAACCGAATGATTCGAGTGACTGTGACTGCAGTGTTGCCATATTTCATTTCTATTCTCAGAGAAATAGAAATAGAATGTGCGTGATATATATGTACGTATGTATATAATAATAATAATAATAATAATAATAATAATAATAATAATAATAATAATAACAATAATAATAATAACGGGAAACCTATAGAATACATAATTTTAAAAACATAAACGTAAGATTTTGTTTTTTAAACTTGAAATTTCTGGACAGACCATTCTCTCTCTCTATCTCTCTCTCTCTCTCTCTCTCTTGTTGCATATACTTTCTGTGGTTTGTGTGTGAGCGAGACCCTGGAGAGTCACTACCCTAACTGTTGATAGCTGACTCCGAGTCTCGCTGACACTGTGACTAACCGACCAGGCGACCACTCTCTCAGCAAGCTGTCAGCCAGGGTTGTCACTGCTCGTAGCTTGACAGTCTAAACAGTTTGACTGAGTCAGTTTTTGATACTGTTGCAGTTTGGAAAGTGTATATTAACTTATACAAAATTCAATCGGACTCGATAACAAAATATATCATGAATGATGGAAGAGGCGGGAAAATGTTTTTCTGTGTGTATACACAATATGGTCACTATAACTTGGTGGATGAATGCGCGCTCTCTCTCTCTCTCTCTCTCTCTCTCTCTCTCTCTCTCTCTCTCTCTCTCTCTGTCCAGCTTTCAAAGGTAAACTAATAGATAAATGAAACCATGTGTGTGTTGGCGACGGTGCAAGGAGTCTAGTCCGTAGCGAGGCAGTGGCTCAGCTTGGTTCATAAGCGAGGCTACTGATATTCAGATGCAATCACGAGATTATCTGCTATTTCCAAGCAACTGAGACTCTTTCAATTGCTTGCAAGACGTTTACATCACACAAATGGTTCCGAGACTCAAAAGAATCTGAGTAACATGTTGACAGAAGAGGTCACGTGATCTTGGGTTCATGAAGGCACTCAAGTTCGCATGACTGAGACTTTGACTTCAATTTAACACAAGTAGTTATCATATCACTCTTTTCTTGGGGCAACATTAGCCGAAAAATGATAGGTTTTATATATTAATAATTCAGGAATCACCTATTGTATTGTATTCGTTACTTACATAAGTTGGAATTTATGAAAATTAAAACGAAGTCAAACCCAATCGACTCGGCGAGAGGTTGACGCTTAGTAAAGGCGGGAAATTTCGGTTTATGACTCTTTTAGAAACGAAAACATCTAATAATATAAACAATTAAAACATTGAATAGTATGTGCGTGAGAGAGAGAGAGAGAGAGAGAGAGAGAGAGAGAGAGAGAGAGAGATTCTATATATAATATATTCCCATAATGGTAAACCACCTTCTTGGAAGAGCATCGCTTGTTGCCAAATGTAAGTTGAAGACCAAGCCCAGTATTAGTGTTAGAGGGAATTATATTGTCAGGAGGAAAAGTGCCAGTGCCGCTCATTAGAATAATCTGATGTGTGAAATATAAAATTTAAATTTTGTTCAATATGTATCTTTTATTTTTTAGTTTCATTACAGACATTGATTTCTCTAAACAAAATGACAGTTTTAAATATATTCCTGAATAGAAAAGAAACCACCTTTCGATATGCGGTGAATCGAAGTTACTCATGAGTTACTATCGACCTTAAAGACAAGGGAATAGAGAAGGAAATCCTCCCACTGTCACATACGCCCTTCTGGCATGGAAGGAAACGCGCAAGTTCCCATAGACTTAGAGAGACGCTACACTCTCTCTCTCTCTCTCTCTCTCTCTCTCTCTCTCTCTCTCTCTCTCTATCCAAGACTAAAAATTCTCGTTTAACATTAAGCAGCGAATAATATATATCTATTTCTCAGTTGATTATTGCATTCAGACTTTAGTTTAGGTAGGGAGAGAGAGAGAGATAATTACTATTATGAACTGCTACTATCACCACTAGTATCACTTTAAGACTAGTATCACTGATATTATAACTACTATCATTACTACTCTCACTATTAGTACCAATACTACTATAACTACTACTATTATTACTAGTATCACTACTAGTATAACTACTACTATTACTATTAGTATCACTACTACCAGAACCACTACTATTATTACTAGTATCACTGCTATTATAACTACTAGTATCACTGCTACTATCACTACTAGTATCACTACTACTATAACTACTATTATTACTACTAGTATCACTACTACTATAACTACTAGTATCACTACTACTATAACCATTATTGTTACTACTAGTATCACTACTACTATAACTACTTTTATTACTACTAGTATCACTACTACTATTACTACTAGTATGAATACTACTATAACTACTGCTATCACTGCTAGTATCGATACTACTATAACTATTAGTATCACTACTACTATTACTTTAGAATCACTACTGCTAAAACTACTACTACTATTACTACTAATGAAAATAAAGAAATTTTAGAGCCATTATTCTATTGTAAAAGACACCACATCTTTTCTTTCCATTAATCACCATGACATCTTCATTTCCATATAGGTAAGATTTGTATGTGTAAAAACCACATTCTTAGAGGGTTTAGTAGTGTTGTGTAGAGGGCACGTTACTCTCTCTCTCTCTCTCTCTCTCTCTCTCTCTCTCTCTCTCTCTCTCTCTCTCTCATGAAAGATTTAATTAAGAATCATAATATTATGTAGGCGTTAATTTACAGATGTCACCAAATTTGAAATATGACAGTCTCATGCATGAGGCCGAGCCTCCACTTTAGGCCTAATGCTGAAATGTGTCCTTTATGTGAATATCTATTTGTCGATTCTGTTACATAATGATTTACAAGTATTTATTATGAAAGAAAGAAAGAAAAACTATAATGGTAAAACCAATTATTTACTCTAAAGATTCAAAATCAATTATTAAATAGGAATATTCTCATTTGAACCAAAATGCTGTTGGACATAAGTATCGGGAACATCAATGATCACATCAAATATTTGATTAGTCTGTCATTACTTTCATTCACGTAAAACTCTCTCTCTCTCTCTCTCTCTCTCTCTCTCTCTCTCTCTCTCTCTCGCGGAGTTTCATGAACAAATTAATAGAATTTTGAACGAAATTTTCTGGGAAACACTTAATTCAAATAATCTGATTCGTTGTGATTAGATTTTCTCATTTTATTTCGTTTTGTAGACTGAAGTTTTAATCCTTGCTGAGACATGTTAGTGAGGATCTCCTATTTCATTATTAATATTTTCGATTTAGAACAGAGGCCGATGGGGGAAGAAGCTACCTTAAGGTAATAAAATCATAGAAAGAGGTCATTGTTTTGTGTGTATGGTAATGACTTGAAGGTATTTAGTGCATCAATTCAACCAGACGAGTTTCTTTAGTGTATGTATATACTGTAAGTACTATGTCAGGTTATGATGCATTCAAGACGAACAGCTGTTTGGAATATAGGTGATATTTTGCTTAATAAATATAAAAGAATTCGACTTTTTGTGACGGCATTCTTTTCAATAAAGTACGAAAGAGGAGACATGCACATTTTATATAATTTTCCTTTAGTCGTACAAAGAACAGTACGTCATTCCTACAGACAACTTTCCAAGGGCAGCTGCTCTCATTATCGTCTTACAGATACGGCTATGATCTTCTTCTTCTTCTTCTTCCAATTTGCTGGAAAATTTCATTCAATGGTGTAGGTTGTAGTATGTAGGTGGGGTATGTCCTATCTCCTCTGCGTGTGGTGTTGGCGGGTGTAGGTTTAGGTGTAGGTGCTGTGTAGGAAGTTCTGGATATGTGTTTGGCCCGTTGGACTCAAGACCTGATAAATGTGGTCTTTATATCTGACGGGAGAGGGGTGGGGGGGGGGGGGGGGTTGTTAATGCATTTTACAGTGCCACCTGTTGGAGATTGCGAAATACCTTCGTGAAATTTCACCTCATAAAATCCTCTAATGGGAGTTGGTGACAG
Source organism: Palaemon carinicauda (assembly GCF_036898095.1). Taxonomy (NCBI): domain Eukaryota; kingdom Metazoa; phylum Arthropoda; class Malacostraca; order Decapoda; family Palaemonidae; genus Palaemon; species Palaemon carinicauda. Next base: position 16,556,939 of record NC_090727.1, on the reverse strand, counting down.
AGAAGAATGTAAGCCACTAAGAATTGTGTGTTGCATCGATAAACTTGTTATATTCCAATAACTTAGTTGAATTTGAATTATAGTGAAAATTATACTTTTAAATACCCGAGTCTCTCTCTCTCTCTCTCTCTCTCTCTCTCTCTCTCTCTCTCTCTCTCTCTCTCTCTCTCAAACTAACACACACAAAACCAACCAACAAAACAAACAAAAACCTGGCCATCAACCAACCAACCAAAACAAACCACACTAAACCGAATCAATACAAAACCTAACCAAACCAACATAAAACAAAACTAAACCAAACAGAAAACCCAAACTAAACCAAACCAAACCAAATCAAGCCATACCAAACCAAACCAACACTACAACCAAAACCAAACCAAACTCAAAGCAAGCCAAAAAAACCAAAATCAAACCAAACCAGACCAAACCCAAAACCAAACAGAAATCAAACCCAAATTGATGAAAAAAAAACTGAAACGATAGCCAAAACCAAACAAAAACAATACCAACCCAAACCAAATAAATACCAAACCAAAACCACAGCCAAATTCAAAACCAATATGAAAACCAAACGCAATCCAACCCAACCCAACAAGAACCAAACCCATACCAAATCAAACCAAATTCAAACCAAACTAAAACAAAACAAACCAAAACCAAAATCATTACCCAACCAAACCAACCTCAAACCAATCCAAACTGAAACCAAACTAAAACAAAACTAAACAAAACCAAAACACCGAACTGAAACCAAACAAAGCCAAACTTTCTGCAAGTTTGAACTTTCAAAGTTCCACCGATTCAGCTCCACAGTTACAAAGATCATTTTACTACCATTACAATACGTGCAATGTATTATATTCGGTATCACATTAAAATGTATCATTTACAGGCTTAGCAAATAAGTAAAACTTGACCGCTAAAACTGACACGCCATCAACCGTCATCGGTTCAAATATCGTCCAATCGTTCCATGGAGTCCAATGAGCCTAAGTTAGCGAGTTATATCTCTCCTTCTCCTCACTCACACACATTCAGAACATGAAGTTGACGAATGTGCTTGATTATGGAATAAGATTTCCATTCAGGTTTTATCTCTAAAACTAATTTCATCTCAATTTTGATATAACAAGCGATCATGAATATTTCATTGGACTATTATCAACACTAAAGACTAAAGCTGAGACGGTTTGTAGTGAGGACTGATAAGATGTGTGAGAGAGAGCAATGGAAAGTAACAATCGTCAAATATCAAAAGATCAGTTTAGGGAAATATTTGAAACATGAACTATTTTATCTATATACTTCTGTCTATAAAATGTTTTGGTAGAAAGATATCATTAATGTAGAATTGGAAACTTTGCATGGAAAACATGATAACATTTCTATGTAGGTCTAAAGCCAGCCTGACACTTGCACGAATTTGTGGCACGCATTGGCACGCCTTTTGTCGTGAACTGGAGTGAATGATGCGGGAACTGGCGTGAACGTGTCGTGAACGGTGCGTGGCATGCGTGCCATGCGTGGCGAGAATTTTGAAATGTTCAAAATTTGTATATATATATATATATTGACCTGACTAAGTCCTTTCTTCAGAAGTGTACTAGAAGCGACTTTCTTTTGGTTAAGACTTCCTGGTAGTGTGAAGCAATGTTAGAGAGCAAGCAGTGTTTTAATTCGCCCTTTGCAAAGAATGAAGGAAAGAAGGCAAGCAATACATCTGCTTTGATGGAAAGACAGGAATGCGACATGATCTCAATCGACTAATTGAACTTGAAATAGACAATGTTAAAAAGACTGCAAAAGATTCTTGTCTCCTTGAAAAGTATATATCATGGATGATGTGATGAAAATAACAGAGGAAGACACACCAGTAAAAAAAAAAAAAAAAAAAAACATTGAATAAGGGTAAGTGTCTTCGTTGCATTGAGCTCAATATTCATTTGAAACCTTTCAATCAATTTGCATTGCAAATGGACACGATATTATGTTTTCATTGTAAAGGTTTCTGGGTCAGAACTGAATTTACTTATTTCAATGAGAATCAAATATAGAAATAATGATATTGTTCCTCACGAGTAGGAAATGGAAACGTCACTTTGAAGGGAGGAAAGCATTTGGGGAAGAGATAAAAATGAAACAGTCAATTAAATCGTCCTAATTGTATTATTTAGCTCACTTTGTTGTTGATCAAATCTTATATCATCATTCTTCTTTCTACATAAAACTGATCTTGTTACATAATGTTTCCATCAGGAACTAATAAAGTTATAATAAGACGTTTTGTAAGCTAGTTTGTATTTGTTTCCTTTATCGGGTCCCGTTATTACTGAATTCAAGCTGTTGGACCCCCCCCCCCCCCTCTCATCCCTAAACGCATTTTAGAAAAATATCCACAGGAGCATTGTACGTAACCAATTGAAAATATCACGGTAGTTTACAGCAGTAACTTTAGGGTTGTGGTCGCCTATTGGAAACGTCCCTGCCTGTCGTTCTGCCGGACGGGAGATTGAGTCACGCTCAAGTTCGATAGTTTCTTATAGCGTCTACAACGTCACCCTACTTGTAAGCTAAGGATAGGTAGTTTGGGGAAGCCTATCTACCTGCTGATTCATCAATAGCCACTGCCTGGCCCTCCCCGGTTTTAGTTTGGGTTGAGAAAGGGTTTGTGCCCTAATCATACGTCGTAGGTAGTACGTTTGCCAGGGCACCAGCCACCATCGAGATACTACTGCTAGAGAGTTATTCAGTCCTTTGACATGGCCACACTGGATCCTTCACTCTGGTTATTTCTTATTTTTCCTTTGCATACAAATACTCCGAAGTTAGGCTTATTTTTTCGCACATTCTCCCTTGTCCTCATACACCTGTCAACACTGAGATTTCCAAACAACGCTGTAATAGTTCAGTGGCTACTTCACTCTTGGCAAGGGTAGAAGAGACACTTTACCTATGGTAAGCAGTTCTTCTAGAAGGACACTGCAAGTAAAACCATTGTTCTATAATCTTTAGTAGTGCCATAACCTATAGTTTTATAGGCTCTTTGACCTCTATTTGAAGGTGTCTTTCCTCTAGCACTAGAGGATCGTTGGCCTCTATTTGAAGGTGCTATACTTCTAGCATTAGAGGTTCTTTGACCTCGATTTGAGGAACCTTGCCTCTTGCATTAGAGGCTCTTTGACCTTTATTTTGAGGTGCCTTACCTATGGCATTAGAGGCTCTTTAAGCTCTTTTTTTTTTTTTGAGGGGGTTGTACTTCTAGCATTATAGGTTCTTTAACCTTTATTTTGAGAGTCCAAGTAGTTATACGTCTGGCAGTGGCGCTGAGCATGACCGTAAGTGTTATATATATATATATATATATATATATATATATATATATATATACACACACACATACATACATACATACATATATATATATATATATATATATATATAATGTGTGTGTGTGTAACCAGACACTTGCTTTTTATTATTCAGAAGTGATATGTGTTGAGAAAAAGATTCTTAAAGAGTTTTAGATTGAAATGTAAAATAGATTTAGTTTATGTTTTTAAGAAATGAAACTTTGATTTCACCCCTCTTCCGAAAAGTTGTGTTGAGTGTCTCCCAGCAGAGAAGAAACTTCGTGAAAATGAGCGAAGAAAATCCCTCCGTGGCGGAGACCTCCTTCAAGGTTTAACGCTTCCTGGTTTTAGAGGAAGTGAAAGAAGGAAAGTTCCGACTACGATTCCATTCCGCTGCATTTGGCATTTTTCAATGGGACGGAGCGAAAGGGATGGCCCTTTGAGGGGGAGACGCCAACACTTTTTTAGGGGGAGGGGCAATTTGAGGCTCGGGATTTTTTTTATTGGTGTTAGCAGAAAATTAATCATCCTCTCAATATAATAAAGAGCAAAGGGTAGACAACACACACACACACACATAACACACACACTTTGGATGATATTAATGTAAATGAAAAGGACTCCTAAATTGTATAAAAGTGATATTGAACTGCAAAGAAACCTTGCTTGGGTATTAGCCCACCTCCCATATATTTGTTTTTTTGTGAAAGGAAATTATGAAGAGGGTGTATTTTTATTAAACTGTAGATTTTTGTCTGGTAAACGAAATAAATCAATGTAAGTGTGAGAGTCGATTTATGTTATATACTTACATGTTATTTATAATAAATAAGCAACGTCACTCATTACCAGATGTCATCGTTTTAATGGAAACTAATCTAATTCCATCGTTTAATCAATTATTTCTGATGTAACATTGTGAAAGTCAAATGCAAATGGATTTATATGTAACAGTGGAGTTTTGTGCGTTTTAAACGTATTTTTGTAAGAGAAGAGAAATGGACGATTATAATTGAAGGGAGCATTCATTCAATTGTAAAGAATGAATGACGTAAGAGATTTATTGAAAAGGAATATCAGTAGACAAATGATGTCTATGGAAGGCATTATTTCATAGTATCTAAATATGTAAGGAACGATAGTCCCGTATATTAGGGCTCACATGGCAAGACAAAGTACCTCATTCTGAAATTCTCCACCGTTCCAACCTGCTGAGTATAGAATCCACATTGGCAGAAAAACAACTCAGGTGGATCGGCCACGTCATCCGTATGCCAGAACATCGCCTTCCTCGCCAGGTCCTCTACAGTCAGCTCCCTGAAGCTCGGCGTAATCCAGCGGGTCAGAAAAAGAGGTACAAGGACAACATCCAAGCTACACTCAAGAAGTGCAACATACAACCTGAGCAACTAGAAATGAACGCCTCTGACAGACCACTATGGCGCTCACTCTGTAAAGCTGGAGTCAATCAACTTTAAGACACCACCAGGCAAGACAACAGCGCAAGGAGAGAAGACAAAATCATCGAGATCGGATACCCCCGGTCAACCCAGACCTGACTTGCCAGTTGTGTGGCAGAGTGTGTGGATCCAGAATTGGTCTTCACAGCCATGCAAGATGGCACCGACGACAACAGATCTAACTTCATCCCCATCACAGCGAAGCAGAAGTCGTCTTCGATTCGAAGGACACCAATAAGAATAAGAAGACATAGGTAGGTAGATAGATATACATTATATATCCATTTAAAATAAAACCCCTAGATACTTTGAAATTGCTATACTGTAAGGAAATAACTGAATATCGAGGAGAGAATACAATAATAACGATCACTAACTTGTTCAGCATCTTTAATAAATTCAATTTTACACTTCTGCAAAACAAAGTCCAGTGTTGTGAGCTTCTATGAAATATCCCATGTTATCGAAGTCTCGAGTAACAGAACGTAAGGTACAAAATAGGAATATTTCATAGATCATTTAAGTAATCTCTGAAATACGTCTTTGGAACTTGCCAATTGCACAGTATTCATTGGTAATTTTCTCGTGATAGCATCACAGAACACTTATCGTTTATGATATAATGGAGGTTTCTTTATGTACTCCATGTATATATATATATATATATATATATATATATATATATATATATATATATATATATATATATTGTGTGTGTGTGTGTGTCCCCTTAACATGGTGAAAGAGTTTTGTGTATCACCGTGATCAGCAAAGCTGTTCTGTCAGGGCCCCATTGGTATTATCTTGGTTTGCTGTGAGGGATCAGATGAAAATATCCCATCATCAATCTGTGGTGGCCAGCGTGGGGTTGAAAATTGAACAAACCCCAGTCGTGAACAAGGACATGTCTTAGGCAGACGAATTATATACACACACACACACACACACACACACATATATATATATATATATATATATATATATATATATATATATATATATATGTATGTATGTATATATAAACATATATATATATATATATATATATATATATATATATATATATATATATACATATATATATATATATACATATATATACATATATATATATACATATATATATATATATATATATATATATATATATATATATATATATATATATATATATATATTTCGTCATGCCGTCACTAGTCCAAAGCAGAACAAATGCCTCAGACATGTCCATCCACTTGCATCTGTTTATAGTCTTTGTATGCCAGTCCAAAACAGCAAATTTTCTTAGTTCGTCATTCCTTCCCCTGTTTCTTTTGCAATCTCTAGGGACACATTTCTTATTCTTGATGTCTATCTATTATCTGTCATTCTCATCCTGCCCATGTCCATTTCTTTTACTTACATGTTGTTAGAACATCCTCTTCTTTAGTTTGCTCACGTATCCATGTTGCACTTTTTCTGTTTCTTACAGTTATTCCCATCATTGTTCTTTCCATAGTTTTTTGAGTTGTAACCAGCCGCCGCTATATATATATATATATATATATATATATATATATATATATATATATATATATAAATGTATAAATGTATATATATATATATATATATATATATATATATATATATATATAAATGTATATACATATATATCATCATACATACATATACCAAAGGCACTTCCCCCAATTTTGGAGGGTAGCCGACATCAACAATGAAACAAAACATAAAAGGGGACCTCTACTCTCTACGTTCCTCCAGCCTAACCAGGGACTCAGCCGAGTTCAGCTGGTACTGCTAAGGTGCCACAGCCCCACCACCCACATTATCCACCACAGATGAAGCTTCATACTGCTGAATCCCCTACTGCTGCTACCTCCGCTGTCATCTAAGGCACCGGAGGAAGCAGCAGGGCCTACCGGAACTGCGTCACAATCGCTCGCCATTCATTCCTATTTCTAGCACGCTCTCTTGCCTCTCTCACATCTATCCTCCTATCACCCAGAGCTTTCTTCACACCATCCATCCACCCAAACCTTGGCCTTCCTCTTGTACTTCTCCCATCAACTCTTGCATTCATCACCTTCTTTAGCAGACAGACATTTTCCATTCTCTCAATATGGCCAAACCACCTCAACACATTCATATCCACTCTAGCCGCTAACTCATTTCTTACACGCGTTCTCACCATCACCACTTCGTTCTTAACCCTATCTACTCGAGATACACCAGCCATACTCCTTAGACACTTCATCTCAAACACATTCAATTTCTGTCTCTCCATCACTTTCATTCCCCACAACTCCGATCCATACATCACAATTGGTACAATCACTTTCTCATATAGAACTCTCTTTACATTCATGCCCAACCCTCTATTTTTTACTACTCCCTTAACTGCCCCCAACACTTTGCAACCTTCATTCACTCTCTGACGTACATCTGCTTCCACTCCACCATTTGCTGCAACAACAGACCCCAAGTACTTAAACTGATCCACCTCCTCAAGTAACTCTCCATTCAACATGACATTCAACCTTGCACCACCTTCCCTTCTCGTACATCTTATAACCTTACTCTTACCCACATTAACTCTCAACTTCCTTCTCTCACACGCCCTTCCAAATTCTGTCACTAGTCGGTCAAGCTTCTCTTCTGTGTCTGCTACCAGTACAGTATCATCCGCAAACAACAACTGATTTACCTCCCATTCATGATCATTCTCGCCTACCAGTTTTAATCCTCGTCCAAGCACTCGAGCATTCACCTCTCTCACGACTCCATCAACATACAAGTTAAACAGCCACGGCGACATCACACA
>NC_090727.1:16523649-16543805 GCF_036898095.1 Palaemon carinicauda | reverse complement strand
ACCCGTTGGTTCGCAATTTAAGGGAGATTGTGGTTTCCTAGTGTTACCTCACCAGGGTATGAATATACCGTCCCCAAGTGTGTAAAAATATATAAATTTATATATATATATATATATATATATTATATATATATATATTATATATATATATATATTTTATATATATATATATCTATATTATATTATCTATATTATTAATATATAAGTATATATGTATGTAGGTATGTAATAATGTATATAGTCAGACACGTGTTGTTTACTATAATAGGGTAGATTACATACAGTATATTCTCTCTCTCTCCTCTCTCTCTCTCTCTCTCTCTCTCTCTCTCTCTCTCTCGTTATATTTCATAGGTATGATGTTTATCACCTTAACATTATTATTATTTTTAATTATTATTATACTATTATTATCATGATCATCATTTTAAGTTTTGGGAAATATATTTGTTGCTTAATAGGATGAGTTAAAACATTACAAGAGATTGTCTTCCAATACGGATATCCAATTTAGCCATTGTCTCTAAGGTATTTTTATTTCAGCATTATAAATTTTCACAATTTCCTGAAACATTCATTACTATGGGTAGTAAAAAGATTAATGCACTGTATTTTATTTATTTTAATTTTTATTTTATCTGTTGTTATGAACGTGTTGCTCTCTGTAATTAGACCATGATTGAATTTTAATTAAACATTGAACACAACACAGTCTGCAAAATATATATAGATATTTATATCCTGTACATTTTTATCAACAGCTGGCGCAGCTGTCAGAAATAATTCTTCATTTACAGTTATTTACCTGAACTAAACCATTTTTCTTCACGGATGAAACTGAAGCCGTACAAAATCCAATTAGTTTTACGGTATGAGATTATGAATCCGAAATGATAGAAAAAATCTTATAACAGTCATAACTTTATTCGCTGATATTTGTATGCGTTAGTCTTTTATCATTATTTCATAAGCGAGCATAACTTACAGACGCCTTTAGAAGAATGTCGTCCCAATTAAGCAAAACTAAGTTTTTACACTTTGCAAGCAGTATTATCAGCTTTTGGACATTTTTATTCAGAGGAATAAGACGGAGGATTTTTCAATTGACGATTGAAATGTTGTAGATATTCACATCGCTTTGGCTTATATGTAAATGCATAGCAATATCGGGAAACAAGCAATATCCGCTTTTATGATAAATTTCAGTGATAATGGATAGTTCAAAATCACGGTCAGGTTCCCACCTCCAATTCAGAATCAATAGTGACAAATCTATACTACATTCTATTGTTCTGTGAGTAGCGATTAATAAAGTATAGACCTCAGGATATGTTGTCAACTTCGTGTCAATCCTGATTAATATAAAAATTTAAACTGTAAATAGGAGGTTCAATAGACGCAGGCTTCCATTACACTTGATTGTTGCCTTCTGTGTCGAATTTGGAAATTACTGGAGTTTTTAGTGGAATATTCAATACCATCAGAGTTTATACCTCAGAGGATATACTTGAGTGAAAATCAGATGTATTTGGAACATAATTTTACTTTGTTGATAAACTGTTGATATAGATACTAATTAAAGATTTTGTTGTCTTTGTAAAATTCATTTGCTCACGGTTTTTTTTTTCCAGCAAACTTTCATGATTAATTCGCATGATTATTTTAAATAATGTAAAGGAAAGATATATAATTTCCCATCAATGATTATAAAAGTACGAAAGTGCAGCTCTCAAGTTTCGCCAGTAATTAACTGCCAAGCAAAGTAAACTTGACAGGAAATAATTAAAATAAGATGACTGTCTTGCAGCGGAAAGAGAATTCACGTTTCCGTCACAAAGCTTAGCAAGAAAATAACACGATGGATGTAATGTATTTCAACCTCTGTAATCCCTTTGCTACAGGATTTATTCCGTGTGAGAGTTAGTGTAGTTGTAATCTTGTACTTGAATCTTTTTTTTTTTCAATTAAATCACTATGCAAAGTGGGATTCCATCTGATAGTGGAACAGAGTGATCAAATATATTACTTGTTTTATAATAGACTTATGCACGTTGTTAATATCTTCCTCGCTTCACATTCCAACGCTTGTGTAAAATTAGATTACTAACCTTATTTTTCTTGTTTCAGCTTTCGTGCAGTTTTCAAAATTATTGTAATATTCATTTTTTCGTTTTGCTTTTTTTTTTTTTTTTTTCCATTCCATGTTCCGTTAACTTATACTGGCTTGGGATTCCTTTGGGATGGCATTGTTTTATGTGTATGGTCATCAATTTGCTTGTTGATGTACTGCTTTTTACATTCTCAAGAACTTTCTCTTTAGCTATTCGCGTGTTTGAAAAGTCACATATCTTCATCAGTTGAATGTGTACATATTTTATATAGGCAAATTTCCATGTTAGCTTCAAGAGTATGTAATAAATTATAAAAATAACTCTCTCTCTCTCTCTCTCTCTCTCTCTCTCTCTCTCTCTCTCTCTCTCTCTCTCTCTCTCTCTCTCTCTCTCATAATTTCCAAAGGACCAGAGTTTCCTCCCAGCAATATCCGTAAATTGACGAATTGATAGTTGAGAATTTATTAATCTGTAGGTATTAAACATGCTATTACCACTTCAATTTGAGCTCTTACTTTAAACCAATTATGACCAAACATATAAGGACTTCGTGTGTTACATTATTCAATCTTAATTTTATTAGTTATTTGATGATTTGGAAATAACTGTACATGGCATATACATTGGCGACTTGAATTTAAATGGAAGTCAGACAGCTGATGTATCCTTTAAAATCCCGTGAGAAAGTCATAGATATAGTTAAAAAAAACATAACTTGTGTCTAGTTAAATGAAATTAATTTTATCAAAGATTTTGGAGAAAACGCGTAATAAATTGTTAGTGACATCTCTTTGTTACTAAATTAATCATTGGTATTAAGCCACTGTTGCTAATACCCTGCAAAGATTCTATTTCATTCTTTGTAATTTGCATCACAATGGCTAATATCATACCTGATTCGTTTTCGACATGACCATGGACATTCATAACAAATGATGATTTCACAATCAATCAGAATTATTTAGTAAAAATTGAATTTTTTTTTCAATATGCAAAATATTGTGGTAAAGTCATTCTCTCTCTCTCTCTCTCTCTCTCTCTCTCTCTCTCTCTCCTCTCTCTCTCTCTCTCTCTCTCTCTCTCTCTCTCTCTCATATTAATAACATACTCTTAGAATGGCTATTGAAATAATCATATTTATTTAATCTCAATATTAACTTATGATCTATAATAATAACATTGATAACGTAGATTTTATTCGGCGGGAGTTTATTCTTTTATGGAAAAAATTTATAATGCTATGAAAACTACCAACAGAGTGTTGGAGGTGATTTAAAGCAATGCTTCAAAATCTTTTCATGTTCAAGAAAAACTAATATTTGGTTCTTGCTAGGTATAGTCTGACGTCTTACTTTCCATTCCCGATAAAAAGACGTGAAACCTCTTTAAGGAGGATTTTGAAGTTTTCAACTTCGGTACTCTATTCATTAAGTGTCGAGGGCAGGAGAAATCTATAAAATGAACCACGACATTCATAACGAGAACTAGCTTTCTCTCCCCTTCTTTTTGAAGCGATTCCAGTCGTCATCAAAAGATACCCAGACTATACCAAATCTTTTCACCAAAGATGCCTTGCTTTCCCTTACATTAACGTGTGTGCGTGTACTTGTGTGTGTGTGTTTTAGGTGTACGTAGGGTGGAAGCTGGAATGAAGCGGTAGCAAAAGCTCTGGCTTCTCCATTTTCTTTTTATCTCACAAGTCTTGTCTTTCACCCATCCCCCGTCCCACTCCATATTGAATTACTTGAGAGTTAGAACGACCCTGTGATATGAAAACATTCATATGTCTCTGCAAGAATGCACAATAAAATGTTATTATGTTTTCCACTTCCAAATTCTTTGATAGCGTGGCCAAGCATTAAAATATTATTCTCTCTCTCTCTCTCTCTCTCTCTCTCTCTCTCTCTCTCTCTCTCTCTCTCTCTCTCTCTCTCTCTCTCTCGTAAACCAGAGCTAGTTCTGTCTCCATGTTGTTGTTACCTTCATTGCAATCACTAAATGGATTATATCTCATTTGCTTCGTTTGCTATTAATTATTAAAGACGGCGGGGAAGAGATTTAATAAGGGATTTTCCATGTAAATTTCTGCTGAGAATTTACAGCTGTCTTCTGCAGACACCTTCCTAATTATTATAACAACATGGAAAAAACGTGAAGGTAATTTAGTAGTTGGTCGGCAAGAAATGATATCTTTCCGATTTTGATAAAGGCTGGAATTGATTGTCATCACTTGAAACAGGTTCGGAGATTTTCAATCTTTACAATTGTTAGTTATGGCATTTGAAATTGATTATTTAATTTTACAAACCTTTAATAATAGTTATAGATACTTCGTTTAATGAAGATATGTTTATTAACCAAACATGATATAATTTTATCATTTAATAGCGGCGTGCTGCTTTCACCAAACAAAATCTCAATGTTGGTATTGTAAAATGTGTATGGCATAGATGGACTTGGGTGGGAATATAATGATTTTATATTATCTTTAAAATATTCCTAAAGTGACATTTGTGTCTATATTATGGTGTTCCAACTTTGAGGAGATGAATGTCAAGGGGTTTTCAAACACAAGGTCTCCTTTTCTTAAAATTAGATTTTAGTAGCGTGGCTTTGCTTGGAATAATAATTTTGTATGCTCGATGATGCGTCTTTAATAATTTCCTATTCAAATATTATGGGAGGTAAAATAGTTTCGTCCCAATTTTAAAGCAAGAAAATTTACTGTGGTATAGTAAATACAAGTATTGAAATGCAATTATCGTAAAGAAATATTGAAGTGAAATAGGAATGTGAGCTATAATCTTAAGTGATTTCATACTTAGTAAAGTTGACAGAAAGAGAAATATATGTTTACAATTTCCATTTACTGTACCATTACATTTGCAATATATTTGCTTAGGAATTTAACATATTTATCTCTGTACTTAATATTAGGAAAACTGGGAACTTAGGAACGCATGAACACATAGATATGGATAGATAATGGTTATTTACAAACATACACATGCATATATATATATATATATATATATATATATATATAATATACATATATATGTATATGTATATATAATATACATATATATATATATATATATATATATATATATATATATATATATATATATATATATATATATATATATATATATATATATATATTACATTATTTTTTAAGAAGAATATTTTGGAATTTTCAATTTTTTACTTTTATTGCAGTATAGAAAATATAAAGATTATTCTATAAAATAAAATTATATTTTATTCATCAATAAAATGGAATCAATTCTACAGTACAAGTGTTAACAATATTCTTTTTATTTCCAATTTACATTTATAATGAAAATTTTGCAACGGTAGTATTTGGTAGGTTCCACGTTGTACCTTCCTCGGTTCCATCATGCTGTAATGTAAACCACTTGCTGCAACTAACGGGGTTTCAACAGTTGTGCCGGTGTACTAAATGGCCTCCCCGCTCCCAACGTGAACCCATAAGGCTGGGATTCAATAAATCCAAATCAATCTTTTAGTGAATTAAAATAATCTTATTTTCTTTTACTTCGACTAATTTCGCTTTTATTTTATTATACGTAGTGAAAAAGATTCAATAGTATAATAAAAATTTTATTTTGCTGACATATTAAAATTTAGTAATATTCATAGCATTTATCGTTTTAGTTACCTATGGAACTTTTCAATGATCGAGATGATTAATATCACAAAATCGTATGGCAAGAAAAAATATATATTCAATCCAAATGACAAAATACACCAAAGTAATAAATGAAAGTTATAAACTACCTTTGCATCCGACCTGAAATTGGAATTCTATTCTCAGTTAACCGTACAATCTATGGATTTCATTACCCAGCTCACGGCAGCGTAACATTTCGAAAAAGCAAAATGAGTTATTGTTATGAAACATATGGCATTAAACGAATAATATTGAATACAGTCCAATTTTATTAGTTGAATTAGTTCCTGATAGTAGGTATTCATAATTATCTCTCTCTCTCTCTCTCTCTCTCTCTCTCTCTCTCTCTCTCTCTCTCTCTCTCTCTCTCTCTCTCTCTCTCACACACAAAATTTTTACCAAAGATGGGTCTCGTGACTACTAACATATCATAAAATTTTGGGAGAGATAAGAATATAGCCTTTTTGGATAACGGGATCATCTTTCAGATGGACTCCTTCTGATGATGATTGTCCCGAGCTTTTCTCGGGACGGGGCCTTTTTGAGAAAATGTCAAAACCTCTATGGCGTTCTTGAACCTTATTTGCAATATCACAGGATCAAGAAAAGGAAACTATATAGTCAATTACCGAAGAGTGCTGTGAGTGGTTTCGAACAGAATTTCTGTAAATCCTGGCTGTAAATTATAACTACTTTGATATGCTTGTTCAGTTTGTATCCCGATATCGAATTGTGTTTGATTAATAACTTTACATGTATGAATGGGTTTGACTTTGGCAAAATTTTGTGTTATCCAAGTCCCTTATCTGTTTGCATTTATATTATTATTATTATTATTATTATTATTATTATTATTATTATTATTATTATTATTATCATCCAAGCTACAACCCTAGTTGGAAAAGCAAGATGCTATAAGCCCAAGGGCTCCAATAGGGAAATATAGCCCAGTGAGGAAAGGAAATTAGGAAGTAAATAAATGATGAGAATAAATTAACAATATATCATTCTAAGAACAGTAACAGTGTCAGAACAAATATGTCTTATAAAAACTATTAACAACGTCAAAAACAGATATGTCATAGAAAAACTATAAAAAGACTCATGTCAGCCTGGTCTACATAAAAATATTTGCTCCAACTTTGAACTGTTGAAGTTCTACTGATTCAACTACCCGATTAGGAAGATCATTCCACAACTTGGTAACAGTTGGAATAAAACTCCTAGAATAATGTGTAGTATTGAGCCTCATGATGAAGAAGGCCTGGCTATTAGAATTAACTTCCTGCCTAGTAATACGAACAGGATAGAATTGTCCAGGGAGATCTGAATGTAAAGGATGGTCAGAGTTATGAAAAATCTTATGCAACATGCATAATGACCTAATTGAACGACGGTGCCAAAGATTAATATCTAGATCAGGAATAAGAAATTCAATAGACCGTAAGTTTCTGTCCAACAAATCAAGATGAGAATCAGCAGCTGAACACCAGACAGGAAAACAATTCTCAAAAGAAGGTAGAATGAAAGAATTAAATCACTTCTTCAGAATAGATTGATCGCCAAAAATCTTGTAAGACTTTCTCAATAAGCCAATTTTTTTTTTTTTGCAATTGAAGAAGACACAGACCTATTGTGTTTTGTTTTCAAAAGAAAATTTGCTGTCGAGAATCACACCTAAAATTTAAAAAGAGTCATACAAATTTAAAGAAACATTATCAATACTGAGATCCGGATGTTGAGGAGCCACCGTCCTTGACCTACTTACAATCATACTTTGAGTTTTGTTAGGATTCAACTTCATACCCCATAATTTGCACCATGCACTAATTCTAGCTAAATCTCTATTAAGGGATTCACCAACCCCAGATCTACATTCAGGGGATGGAATTGATGCAAAGAGAGTAGCATCATCTGCATATGCAACAAGCTTGTTTTTTTAGGCCAAACCACATGTCATGTGTATATAGTATGAAAATTAATGGGCCAAGAACACTACCCTGTAGAACTCCGGACATCACATTCCTATACTCACTATGGTGCCCATCAACAACAACTCTGAGATCTATTACTTAAAAAATCAATAATAACGCTTGAAAACAAGGTCCTCATGATTAACACGGTCAAAGGCAGCACTAAAATCAAGGCCAATCATACGAACTTCCTGACCACAATCAAGGGATTTCTGTACAGCATTGGAGATTGTAAGAAGGGCATCACATGCTCCAAGGCCTTTACGAAAACCAAATTGCAAACTAGGAAGTACATGATTACCTTCAGCAAACCTATTATGACGTTTTGCCAGAACACGTTCAAAAACTTCAGATAATATGGGAGTTATGGAAATTGGGCGGTAATCAGTGGGACTTGAGCTTCCACAAACACATTACATAGAGGAGTAACATTACCAATTCTCCAACAAGTGCTAAAAGCTCCTCCTCTTGCTAACTTGTGCAAAATAACAGATAACTTTGGAGCTAAGAAATCTGCTGTCTTCATAAAAAACAAAGGAAAACTACCATTTGGGTCTACACATCCATAAGCATCAATTATTATTATTGTTATTGTTATTGCTGGGCCTTCTAAAGAGAACAATTTTTTCATGACCTCAGGGCAAATATTGTAATTCCTGTAACTTAGAAAACGTGGTTACATCCCATTGCAGTTTTGCAGCTGGTTTCTTTTATTATTCTACCTTAGTCAATATTCTCCTGCGTGAGATTTTAGTCGCTAATTACTGGTTATTCGGCATTTTTCATTCCAATTCTTTTTGTGTATTGTTCTTTGTCCTTTCGTAATACCTGATTTCCACAGATTTCCTCAAAAGTTACTCATTATTTTATATAAGAACATGAGCTATTAAAAGAGCGGTGACTTTTGATATTGTAGGGAACTCGACGTGAAAGGACGCAGGTCATTGGTTCTCTTGTCCAAAAATCAATAGATAAAAAATACTTTTAACAACACAGATTTTATAACTTAAACTAGATCGAGGTTTTTCAGTTCGAGGAGCGAAGTGAAATAAATCACTGCTGTCCTGCCGGTGAAGGGAACCAGTATATATCGAAGTACCTTGCTGGGAACGTAGAATTCCTCGAATTAAAGAAAATTGTGCTATATATATATATATATATATATATATATATATATATATATATATATATATATATATATATATACAGTATGTATGTATATTCATATAAACCATATATTATACTCCTCCTAATATCTGGATTCTTTGTACCTCGGGATCAGAGACCCAATGGGGAATCAACACAAAGGCAATAACTTATGGTCGGCCAGGGATTCGAACCCGGGCCCAAGAAACTGAGGTTCCATTGACTTAGCAACTCAGCCACAAATAGTATGTATGTATGTATGTATATATATATATATATATATATATATATATATATATATAAATTTATATATATACATACATATATATATATATATATATATATATATATATATATATATATATATATATATATATATATATATATATATATATATATATATATATATATATATATATATATATATATATATAAACAAACTAACTACAAGGATAAGATGAATCTACTGCCCGACTGTGGAATATGGAATTAGCCTGCAGTATTTGAGGCTGGAAGTGATCGGATCTGAGAGAGAGAGAGAGAGAGAGAGAGAGAGAGAGAGAGAGAGAGAGAGAGAGAGAGAGAGAGAGAGAGAGAGAGAGAGAGCAATGTTTTAGCTATATATTATTTAATATTTTTTAGATACGTTGATGGGGTTTCATCAATTTTTGGCCTATGTTAATTTTAGAAACTGCTATATACCCAATTTTCCATAAAAATTATTAGTTAGAAATACGCCTTGAACATCCACTATGCAGACATGAAAATGGTCATAGGATATTGGGTGCTGGAACAGTTATAGAAAATATAAGACCAACTCTCAATCAAAGAAAAAAAAACAGAGAAAAGATTACTTTCCTAAAGAATTCAATGACTTGAAGTAAACGTTATCGCGTTCTCAAAAAAAAAAAAAAAAAAAAAAAAAAAACTGTTCATGTGAGTCTTGTTAATTCAAGGATTATACTTGAGATTCACATGCAACACGAGAGTTGAGGAGTTATTGCTCAACTCCAATGGATTATCCCATGTTGTCAGTCCTGGTTGACGGGAAATTTGACCTCGCTGATTCTCCTACATCAATTATTCTCAAATATCTATTTTTATGTGTAGGTCTCACCGCAAGATTTTCTCGATTTAGATTCACAAAGTAGTTGGTTATTTATTCTCGCGCGTAAAACAAGTTAATGGTCCTATAGATGTGGAAAAGAAAAAGAAATATATAATGGTTGATTATTCCATACTTTTTACCAAAACTGCTTTGAAAACTGATATACATATATACCTGAAAGGAAATATTTATTTCATCATAGTAAGAGAATGGATTGTAATTTTTAAAAAATCATGAAGATTATGAAATATGTAATCCTATGAAAGTCCTCGGGTATTAGATTTTTACATTATTATCCTTCTGATATATCAAAATTGATTTTTTGTACACAAGAGTGGAGGAGCCCCAGTTTTCAACCCAACTCTTTTTATTCTTAGTAATATTGCTATGCATATGCATAGTATTTTGCCTAATGGTACGCCGCTGTCATATGGCCTCATTATTATTATTATTATTATTATTATTATTATTATTATTATTATTATTATTATTATTATTAGCTAAGCTACAACCCTAGTTGGAAAAGCAAGATGCTATAAGCCCAAAAGTTCCAACAAGGAAAAATAGCCCTGTAAGGAAATAAATAAACGATATAAGAAGTAATGAACAATTAAGATAAAATATTTAAAAAATATTAACAACATTAAACATATTTCATACGTAAACTATGAAAGGACTTATGTCAGCCTATTCAACATAAAAACATTTACTGCAAGTTCGAACTTTTGAAGTTTCATCGATTCAATTGCGTGCACCTACTATGAACTTTCGAAATTCCATTTCAGAATTGCTTTATTTTTTTTCACAATGTCATTTCTGTTTTGGGATCCTGACAAGTGACACAAATTACTCATTCTATTTCGAAATTGCTCCATATTACAATCTTATACAGTACCTACATTCGTAAAATGTGAGTGGGTGAGTGATTGAAGTACGAAGTCATGCGAAATTCTACAGATCTTGTAATTTGAATAAGGTATTTTTTTATTATTATAAAATGAAAAAAAAAATGTCTTACATTTCCTGCCATCTGTCTCTACCTGAATTTTAATGTTTTCATCATCTTCTAGTCTGTATTTTCAGTTCACGTCTTGATGTTCTTGTGAAGATGAATTTTTGCTATTCCAACTGAACTTCAAAAATAACTATTTGCATTTTTGGGAACTTTTGTTTCTTCTTTTCCTGTCACTGAAGAGCATTGATGGTTCCTTCAACATACAAATTATATTTTCCCTTTCCCATTTCTCAGTGGCTAAACGAAATCTTTCAAAAATGAAACGGACTTCAAATCACAACATATTTTATATTCATCATTGGTTCTTTTTACCCATTATCCAACCAAAGTGATCTCTTATGATTTATTCAGTCAAAAAAAGAATAAAATGAATGAAAAAAAAAGTTAAAATTACTTGAAGATACATGATTGTGTATGGGGTTTATGCTTCTTTCCTAGCTAGTGTTGTGGTGGCTTATTGGAAAAGTCCCTGCCTGGTGATCGCCAGACTGGGTCTTGAGTCCAGTCAAACTCGTTAGTTCCATTAATGCCTGCAAGCTCACCATCCGTGTGAGCTAAGGATGAAAGTTTGGAGGAGCCTATAAGTCTACTTGCTGAGTCATCATCAGTCCTTGCCTGTCCCTCCTTGGTCCTAGCTTGGGTGGAGAAGGTACTTCGGAGCTGATCATATGTGTATATGGTCAGTCTCTAAGGCACTGTCACTGTCCGTGCCTCTACCATTCATGACCGGCCTTTTGAAACCTTAGTGTATTCAAATATGATTCTTCTGTTGGCCGATCCAATTATTCTTCCACGGAAGGGGTCAGCAAAGGGTTGTCGTTGACGTAGATTCTGCTAATATCCTTTTCGGATATGCCAGTTCGTGTTGTGTCGGAATGCCTCGGTTTTAGAAATTTAATGTTACCTGTGAATATTTACTGAGGGGCAATTTAGTCTTAACACTCTAAGGTAAGTAGCCTCGTCACATCACATGTATATTTATAGGATATTCCACCGCATAGTTATTCTTATGGAGAGATGACTAACTCAGTTGTCTTATAGAATTTTTTTTTTTTAATACAGTATTCGGTATTTGCATCTTGAGCGAAAGCAGTAATAAAAGTAATCGTGTAGGCTAAGCGCATAAACTCACAAGAGGTGTTTTTGTCTTGCCAAGCAATATACTTTTGGACAGATATGTGATCATACACATTTGTAATTTTGTGCTTGAAGAGACATTAATATGCCAAGTGCAGACATTCAAACATACTTTAGTCAATATACCTATACTGAAACTTATACACAGATGTATGTATAATAGCACCAAAGTCCACGAACCTTCCACGGCTGTTATTTTATCCCGTAAGTGAGTCAGGGAAGGGAAGGGAAGCGATGTATGGGATCACTTAGGTTTTTTAGTAAATGACACACGGGGATTGAAAGGCAGCCAGGCGAAGGAACGGTGGGTTGACACAAAATGAATGTTGGCGAAGACCAAATGAAAACTGTAATCGAAAAGGTTGGCAGAATGAGTAAGATAATACGGAGAGTATATGACTAAATTTAATTTTTTTTCTTAT
This sequence comes from Palaemon carinicauda, assembly GCF_036898095.1. Classification (NCBI taxonomy): domain Eukaryota; kingdom Metazoa; phylum Arthropoda; class Malacostraca; order Decapoda; family Palaemonidae; genus Palaemon; species Palaemon carinicauda. The sequence goes on along the minus strand of NC_090727.1, from coordinate 16,531,196 downwards.
AAAGGAAGTAGATCACTTTTCCATTACTAAAATTGTGTTGGAATTATGAAGCAACAAACATATTTTCCAAAAAATACTTAATTTCGTATCGAAACATGAAGGGAATTCAATACTCATTCAGTAACATGGAATTGCAGTCTGATCAAAGTATATTTCTCCTTCATGCGAAAGATAGTAACAACCGAAAAATATTTAAACCAATGAAAGTCAGTATGTAACACAATAATGACCAACTGTAACTAGTTGCACATTTTTTTATAAAGTTTTAGACGATCATTAATTTCTCCGGAGAACATTTGGAATTAACCGAGCGGAACTATGCCGTCGTAGATTTTACCAATGAGCCTTGTCCTGTTCAGCGTATTTCTTTCACTTGGAAGATTTCATAAAAAGTCAGATCTCAATTGAAATAGAATAAAAACGTTTACAATATTTTTGTCATTCCTTGCTGAATAGAATTTTCCTTAGCTTGCTAAATGGTAATTAGAAGTCATAATCCACTTGAAATGGTCTATTTTATGCCAAATGAAGAGAAGGTTTGAAAAACCGATCGCTTAGGCACTCTTTCACATGTATGTCTTTTTTTGAGGGGTAGCCATGTACCGCACAGTTTCATACACGCTCATACAATGTAACGGTTTTGATTTTTTATCTTATCACGTGCTCTTCCCTGCACTATTAATAGACCATCCTGTGTTATCATGCTAGTTCATGTTTTATTATGTTTGAATTTTGTGACATTCTTGCTCGCAAGTCGCTGTATGTAAACTCGATGATTGTTGAATAAAGTTTAGTTGCATTCACCTAGCCTCTCAGTTATCATCTAATGGCTCTCTCTCTCTCTCTCTCTCTCTCTCTCTCTCTCTCTCTCTCTCTCTCTCTCTCTCTCTCTCTCTCTCTCTCTCTCTCAGTTCATTCTGTTCGAGGAATTGCTCTGATTGTCGTATTAAGCAATAAATTTTTTGGGGTCGTCACTCTTTCTCGTTGAATTATTTTTTACTATCGTTATTGTTATTCACTTTTAGTATTATCGTCGTTATAGCTTTAACGAGAACTTTTGTTGTCATTCTGATTATTATTATTATTATTATTATTATTATTATTATTATTATTATGCTGTTGAGCAGTTGTTTTACAAGATGTAGAAGATAATGGTCAGGTGAAAATGTTTGGTAACATGGCAGCCATGCTGGAAAATGTTTTTGATATGAAAACAATCAATTCTAAAATAAAATTAGGCAGCCATTTTAACTGATGTTTTTTAAGTCAGGCATTAGTGATTTACATTTAATTTTTTCTTCTAATATTATAACTTCAAGTTGCTACTATTGGTAATGTCTTCGATGGTATTATTATTATTATTGTTGCTGTTATTAGCAGTAATGATAACATCAATGACAGTGACAATAGTAGAATCAGTGGTAGTAGTAGTAGAGAACTTGTTACACGTGATGTGAAATTTTTAACTAAACTACAAATATATCTTCGATTCTGCATTATCTTTTTTTACTTCGATAAGTAATTGTCTGCTTTACTCGAGAAATGGAAGCCTTCACACATCAGTGTGAATTTTGCAATTCATGTCACATGAAGCGACCCTTTGGAAGAATCACATTTTCCATTTGGCCAAACTTTCTGTCTGAGGGATCCTGGAATTTCCATTTTAATGCCTCCTGGTTTGTTGGATCTGCGTCGTCTCTTACTTCCTGTGAATCTGGGAAGTTTTCTTTCAAGGTTTGCAAGAAAATCATTATTTCTTTCAAGGTATGAAGGCTTTCAGTCCCGGCTTTGACTAACTTTAGTTCCTCAGTCGCTTTTTTTCCCCTAAAGTAGAGAGCTTTCTAAAAACTCTTTTTTGTGAAAATCAACGTTTCTTAGTCGTTTCTTGGAGCAATTAAGATCTTAACATCTAAATGAAAACGATTAATGTTTCAACATACTAGTCTTTACCACCTTCCCTTCAAATTGAAAATAAAACTATTTTCAACCCTTTCAATAGTATTCGCAATTTCCTTCAAGATAGTGATCTCAATCCTTTTAAGAAGTAAACATTTCATTTCTTTAAAAGCAGGCAATCTTCCTATCCTTCAGTAAAGTGATTACCACCACCTCTTCGAAGCATTGTTACTTATTAGATAGAAAGTTTTGCATTCCCACAAGGGGTAATTGTGCCTTCAATTTCTAAGTTAAGGACCTAACTCTGACTGCTTTGAATAATTACTAATTCCATTTCAAAGATGGGCACTTTTTAATTTCTCTTGGGTCTTTTTACTTTAATGCAGTCCATAGAAACAATAAAAAAAAAAAAAAACTTGTAAATTTTTATATGCAGGCTTCTATTTTAAATGGTACTATGAACAATAACGTAAAGAAACAATTAATTTACTAATATTTCATTCAACAAATGTCAGTGTAAAAGACATTACTGATGCATAAAACCAATCTCCATAGCTGAAATCTGTTCTGAGTGCTTGTGCACAGATGCACCGCCTTTTCCTTGCTCAACAACGTGCATTGCGTATCAAATTGCATTCAGTGGCGGACTGTAGTGCCAGGAGGCAAGTTCCGATAGATAGACTTTTTTTTTTTATCACCGAAACGCCAACATATACTGTTGAGGAACTTTGTTCACACGTTCATTTTGAAGTTGTAGTATAAACGTTAAATGTATTTTCCATCTTGGTATTAACTTGTAATAATGTTTTTTGTGTGTGGTTTTGTAGCTTATTTCATGTTTTTTTTTATATTGTGTGTGTGGTTTTGTAGCTTGTTTCAGTGTATATATATATATATATATATATATATATATATATATATATATATATATATATATGTGTGTGTGTGTGTGTGTATATATGGCTGCAGATTCACGTGGTTTCCATTAAAATGGAGTTTCTGGCTGACATCATAATAGTAGATATTGTTTTTATCTTTTGTATCGTGGAATCGGTTGAGGTCATTAGGCTTATTTCACGTGGGAAGGGATGCAAGGAAAGGTAATCATTGATTCTGTAGTGGTTATTATGTTAATGGAATATGGAATAGAGAAACAGGTGCGTTCTGATGTGCATTCAGCGGAGCGGAAAGCCTACTACGAATTGATTTCGTCCCTTGCGTGGAAACCGTATATATATAGTAGTTTCTTGTCTGTTTTGTTTTTCTTTTTGGTTGGTATATAGTTTATTTTTTTAGATTTTTAAACATTTGATCCTGACTTGTCAGTATGGAAACAAAGAGAAGACTTATTTGGAAGTCAGTATTATATGTTAGTCGGCCTTATTTTACCAGGCCATAAAATGATCTGCGCCCCTAGCATTTATTAAATCCTTAGATCTTCTGAAAATAATCAGACGATGTAAACACTTGAATTGTAATTTTTCATCAAAGTAGAGAGTTGGTGTGTATGCTTTTGTTTTATTTTCTAACAGTCGAATATCACATGCCATTTTCTTCGCCCTTTCTGATGAAAATTAATTTCTCAGTTTCAAGGTTTTTTGAATGGAATTTTCCTTCTGAAAATGGTCGCCTTGACCATTGATCGTAAACCCAAGACAGTGACTGCGTTGTCTGGAATTATTTGTATTTCGTGTATCTTGATAGATAGATAGATGGTGATGTCATCGGAAAAATTACGGTCACGTAGAAGAAAGGTTCCTATCTCCTACAAAAGTTGAGATATCGGTTATCGAGGTTTTGGAGGTATTATTTTTACCTCTCCCAACGAAGTTGGAAGGAGGTTATGTTTTGACCCCTGTTTCTGTGTTTGTTCATGTGTGTGTGTCTTTGTTTTTTAACTCTTTCCTAACCACAACTTAATCGTAGAATAATGAAACTTGCAGGGATTAACAGTAAAAAGCTGGAATTTTTTAATTTTTGGAAGGTCAAGGTCAAAGTCACGGGCAAACGAAATGTCCAACTCACTTAATCAGCCATAAGTTTGGACATCGTTGTCACAGAGATTTCAAACTTAGTTCATATTTAAGTGGTTGAAAATCCAAGTCATTTAATACATGTTAAGGTTGAAGGTCAAAGTCAAACGAAAGGTCAAATTCCGGTCATCAACCATACTGCCACAATTTTAACAGTAAAGTAATAAAACTTGTAGGGATTTTAAACTGTTACATAAAGAGCTGGAAATGATTAAATTTTGAAAGGTCAAGGTCACGTACGAGCAAAACTTTCAAATTCAGTCCAAAAGATCGAGAAATAAGCTGCCCTGGCGGAGGTCTGCCCTCTGCTGATTGCCCCTCTAGTTTAAGTATGTACCGATATCAAGATATTCCTACGGAGTTAAATGCTGTTTAATATACTAGTTTTGAGAAATAAACACATGGACATAACAGTTCTTACATCCATTATGTGCACGTGTCCTTCTGCAACGCCTTCACAAATTGTATATATCTCACATGTAAAGGAGTTGATTTTAGTAGTATATATATATATATATATATATATATATATATATATATATATATATATATATATATGTATAATTTCAATGTTCTTTAATTTTCCTATATAGCTATATAAATTATATATATTTACATATATATATATATATATATATATATATATATATATATATATGTGTGTGTGTGTGTGTGTGTGTGTGTGTGTGTTTGTGTGTGTGTATATATATATATACAATGGGCCGTTCTTAAAATTTTAGTTCAAAGTACTCTTTGTTTCTTGTCAAGCTTTTCCGCAGTGGGTATCGCTTAGTGATGCTTGCTCGACAACTATACAGATTATAGTAAAAGATTATTTTTACCGTTCTTTCGACCCCTGGTGCAATTTTTTGTGGCCTTTGCTTAGCATTAGTTTCCTTAAGGCTTTTCCTCCTAAGTGTCAAGCTTCCTTAACTTTACCTTGCTCCAGATTTCTCTATATAAAATACTAAAAGTGTCTTCAGTAATATTTTAGAAACCCATGTATGTCCAATTTTTCTTGAGACACTTCCTCCTTAAACAAGTTATTTTATTAAATCATAATTTTTTTTTTTAATATAATCCACATTGTGTGTTCTGGTGAATATTTGTTTTTGGAGGTCTGTGACAATATATATATATATATATATATATATATATATATATATATATATATATATATATATATATATATATATATATATTATATATTTATTATTATACATTAGTATGTTTCATATATTTTAATTAGGCTGTTCAACTGTCCTCTGGTAGAATCTACAGTCATCATCATCTCGAGAGATGCTGGGGTTGTGTTCCTCAGTTCTCAATTTCTCAAAAGGTCCTGTGCCGAGAGCAGTCTCTTTTTCTCCTCATTTTTGAGTTTTCGGAAGTTATTGTTGCAGACGAGTCACTACATCTTTGTGTAAAAGAAACAAAATACATAATGCCATTTAGTATTTCCTCTGTTTAGCTGCCTTAATGACTAAAGTATTGTGTAAATGTTATTTTTTAGTGTTTTAGATTCAATATATTTGAAGAAATTCCTTTCAGAAATAGTCATTCCAGGAGAGTAACGCCAACACTAAATTTCGAAATGAACTGGAAGAGCAAGTGAGTGTCGTCATAAAACGAAGAGGAATTTCCCTTTATTCTTAGAACGTTGTTACAGTTGCAGAAATAACGAACGGCGAGGGGATAGTTAAAGATAAGCTTTTAGGACGCACAATAATCCACCAAGAGACATACAGCACAAGACTGACGTTTTAGAAGAGCAGCAATTCTATAGAAGTTGAAGAAGACTGGCCGTGGATGGTCAGTACTATTCGTAAAACACCATCTTTTGCTGTCAGGGTCCTTACATGTTTTGACTCGAGTATTTGATTTTGGCAATGGTGCTCGAGACAAACCTTACTGTTATGCAGACTGAGAATGTAGCTATCACCGAGTTCGGGAAAAAAGTCTTGGTACCACCTCATAACTCAGAATATATTTACGTTCCCGTCTACATGGTCTTATTAATGTATGCACTCATATATTTGGGTGTAAGGTACAGCAGTCTATATACAATGCCAGATATCCCCATTGCCAGAGGCCCTGTCACCCATTATCCTAGGAAACTAGTAACATAACTGAAAAATAACTCAGCATTTCCTTTTAGTTGCCCTGCCATCTACTCATAAGAATAGTTACTGTCCATTGTTCCAACATCTATTACTTTTTGCGACGTTTATTCCAGTTTATATTTGTTTCTTGAAAAGAAAATTCTCAACTCAAAACTTCCTCATTTAATAAAATAAATAACCAAAGAGAGATATCACTGTATTTACGGGGGGTGGGGGGGGGGGAAATAGATACAGAAAGTGTAAAAACTCTTTGGCTTGGAGAATATGTTGAGGCTCAGAAAGGTGAGACCTACAGGGAAAGTTAGGTCTTCACGCGCTTCTATCTTGAATTGGTACGGAGAAATGTAAAATGGAGGAAAACTGAATAGAGGAAGAGTGAGTGAGTAGATATTGATTCGGGAATAGGTACAAATACACGTTCTTGAGCGAGCGGAATATAGTTAAAGGACAATGATTATCTGTCAGAGAGAGAGAGAGAGAGAGAGAGAGAGAGAGAGAGAGAGAGAGAGAGAGAGAGAGAGAGAGAGAGAATGCCAAGTAAATTTACGCGAGAAAGCTTAGAACAAGGCAACATTTGGTCATCTGTTGTTTGTGTGGCAATATTAATGCCACGGTTGTCGAGGACTTCAATATCTTTGACAAAGAGAGAAAACTAAAGCCGGATTCTTCATTAAGAAAATAATCGACCTCTTCTCATTGTTGAGTTTTCCCAGAAGAGATGTCATAAAGCAGAGGTGGCTATTAAAGGAACCGCTTTCGTTGAGAACAAAAAGATTTATTTATTCTTTCCCCTTCTGCGGCATTTTCCATGAAATAAGTAAGGTGGTTTATTTAGCCCCCAGAGGAAGAGAAGAGCCTCAGTGGAGGTATCTCGAGAATAAGATTATTTTCAGCAGAGTCTCTCGAAATCAAAGGCCACTTGCAGGTACTGTATTTTTAAAAGAAATTTACTTTACCTGATATTTTAGAGCCAGAGCTACACTGGAGGTTTAAAGTACAGAATCAAGTATTATGAATACGAGATAGTTATAAACCCAGCGTTTTCATCATAAAAAGGGGGAATAATGACGATTAAACGTTCACCATTTTTTTTAATCCATTTATGTATAGGTTTGTGTGTTTCTCTGTGTTTAATGGAGATCATAGCTTCTGCATATCTTGTAGAGTATCATAATCAAATACGAAAGTTTTTTTCTTGTAATAGGGTAATCAGTTACATAATTTTACTTTTTTTTCCATCGTAACTTTCCTGCCTGTTTTTGTAGTTCAATGCCCTTTTCTTCCAATACTGCCACCCAACCCAGCTGAGTAACCTCCCCACTCCAACACCATTCCCAAACTAAGTGGTCGATTTATTTGATTCATCTCCTCCAACTGTTTCTGTTAAAAGCTTCTGCTTCTGCCAAATCATTCTCCAAATCCTCCTTTACTTTATCGCACCATTTATACATACATGTACCAAGGCACTTCCCCCAATTTTCGGGGGTAGCTGACA
>NC_090727.1:16513649-16521149 GCF_036898095.1 Palaemon carinicauda | reverse complement strand
GGTCGGCTATAGAAGGTTCTCCCAGGAATAACTGTTCTTTGTAAGTTTACATCACAATATTAATTGTCATCGACAGAGGCAAGTTATACACGTTGCTTTTGATATTCATTTTCCAGAGATGAAACCAAAACTGGGGAAGATGTGCAAATATTCGGCTCGAAAGCCAAAGTGTTAGTAAATTTTTAATCTAAGGATAGGACATATCTGAAAGTGGCTTTGTTAAATAACCCAGTAAACTAGTCAGAAGCTTAAACCTCATTCTCTCTTAATCGCCTTGTCACACCGTCCTAATGAACGAGCGATGTTCATTAGGTGAAAACCTTACCTGACTTCAATTCATCTGGCAGCTTTATGATCTGAAGATTCCACAAGTAAACTTTTGAACATTTAATCCGTCATTTGATCCTTTACAAAGTTTCTTGTGTTTCGTGGTTCATTGTGATGAAAATAAGTGATCGTGGAAGCTTTTGATGGTTAGAGCTTGTTACGAGATTCACGTTAAAGCCTCATTAGTTATTATTGGTATTTATTTTTGAAGAGCAACGATTTAGGTTGAAGAATCGCATGTTTATTCTTTTATTTGTACTCCAGAAGTGACGCAATATCAAATACGTAGGATGTTACGTTCATTTTACGTACAAGTTCCTGTTGTCGATATATATTTTGGAATTAATTTTGCGTACAGTATCGTGTTGTTGATATACAGTATATTGTGGTATATGTTTTACTTTTTTTCTGCTGCCTGTGCACCTGATAGAAGTTTAATGTATTTCATAAAAAATAAATTTTTGCGTAAGTAAAATGAAGCAACATATTGGGTCAAATTGCAATTTACGCATTTATTGGATTTTCAGACTTTGGTTTGGTTTGGTGCTTCATTAAAAAATTGACTTTTGGTTCCCGAATTATTTATTTTTTGTGTTTTGGAGGAACGTTTGGTCAGCAACCCATACCAGGGATACTGGGAAATTACAGGGCTACTTTCAGTAGATAGTTTTCAGTTATGAAGAAACCAAGTCACGATTATTTGCCCTTCGATGTTGTATTCTGGAAAATGACTAACTCCCTTTACTTTTCTTTACTACGCAACTCGTGTTTCTCTATATGTAAAACTACGAGGGTATTATGAACTGCTGCATGTAGGGATGCTATGCTTCTTTTTAGAGATGAACTACTATATTAGTAGAAGGGTTTACTTTTGAGTTAAATTTTCATGTATTTTTCGAGTAATTCACGCTTGAATGTGTTTTTAATTTGATTTGATGACTTCCAAAGAACTTGTTGCTGTTTATACACACACACACACACACACACACACACACACACACACACATATATATATATATATATATATATATATATATATATATATATATATATATATATATATATATATATAAATATATATATATATACTTATATATATAATGTATATTTGGGCCGATAATCTTCTTCCTTTTTGGCAATAATAGTCCGCTATGTGGAAAATATTACTTCAAACTTTAAACAGTTTTGCTCGCTTGTTTTTTTAGAATAAAGATTTATATCTTGCTGTGTAAATGTATGGTAAAATACATCAATTTTGTTTGCATAGTTGTCAAGTACTTTATATTTTGTAGCATAGTTGTAGGGAGTTTATACGTTAAGCGTTAAATTAGATGTTATAGTCGAAAAGTTGATACTATACAGCACAATTGTAGTTCATTGATTAAAAAAATGACCAAGAAGTTATAGTTGAAATGGAAAACTTGAGATATCAGTGCAAACATCCTCATTTCTCCTCTCCAAGCGAGACCTGAATGTACCAAGACCCGGATGGCATAAGACAAGCAGTCTCAGTCGGAAAGAAATATCCGTCAGTAAACATTAGGTTGTTTTCATCATAACCAACTCCGAGTCGAAGCTGAATTCATTTATATCAATAGGTTCCGATTAGAGGCAAAAATATTGGATATTTGTCTTAATTAACGAGAATAAAAGTGACAATACGTTACTTTGATATTAGATGTTAATCTTTGGGGGCGGTTGTTCAATTAGCTCATTATGCAGGTTGCATAAGATTCTTCATATTTTTTGACCATCCTTTACATTCATATCTTCCTAGATAGTTCCATCCTGTTCGTAATACTAGGCATGCAGTTAATTCTAATAGTAAGACCTTCTCCATCATGAGGCTCAATTCTACACAGTATTCCATAAGTTTTATTGCAGCTGTGACCAAGTTCTGGAATGATCTTCCCAATCGGGTAGTTCAATCAGTAGAACTTCAAAAGATCAAAGTTGCAGCTAATGTTTTTATATTGAACAGGCTTACAGAAGTCTTTTTATAGTTTATATATGACATATCAGTTTTGATGTTGTTGCTGTTTTTAAAATAAGTTATTGTTAATTTATTCTCATTGTCTATTTATTTCCTTATTTCCTTTCCTCAATGGGTTATTTTTCCCTGTTGGACTCCTTGGGGCTTATAGCACCTTACTTTTCCAGTTAGGGATGTAGCTTGGCTAGTGATAATAATAATTATAGTAATAATAATAATAATAATAATAATAATAATAATAATAATAATAATAATAATAAAAATAAAAATAATAATAATAATAATGATAATAATATAGTAATAATAGTAATAACAATATAATAATATAATGATAATGAAATTAATAATAATAATATATAACAATATTATACAATAATTTGATAATATAATTATATAATAATATGGAGATTCTTTACCTCTAGTATAATAATAATAATAATAATAATAATAATAATAATAATAGAATAATAATAATATGTAATAATATAATACAATAATTTAATAATATAATTATATAATGATATGGAGATTCTTTACCTCTAGTATAATAATAATAATAGTAATAATAATAATAATAGAATAATAATAATAATATGTAATAATATAATACAATAATTTAATAATATAATTATATAATAATATGGAGATTCTTTACCTCTAGTATGATAATAATAATAATAATAATATATTAATAATATGATAATAATAAAATTAATAATAATAATGATATTAATAAAATAGTAATAACAATAATAATAATATAATATATAATATTATGATAATTTGATAATATAATGATATAATAATATAGTAATGTAATATAATTATAATATAATATAATAATATAATTATATAATAATATGAAGATTCTTTACCTCTAGCATTAGAGGGACTTTGACATCTATTTTTGAAGTGCCATACTTCTATCAGTAGAGATTCTTCGACCTTTATTTTGAGGTGTCATACTTGTAATATTAGAGGATCTTTGACCTATATATTGATGTTCCTTACCTGTAGTATTAGAGATTCTTTGACCTTTATTTAGTAGCTCTTCAGCTCCAGCATTAGAAGGTCTTTGACATCCAGTTTTGAAGGGCCATACTTCAAGCATAAGGGTTTTTTTCACCTTTATTGTATGGTGCCATACTTCCATTACTAGAGGCTCTTTGACCTCTATATTGAGGTTCCTCTCCTCTAGTATTAGAGGTTCTTTGACCTCTATTTAGTAGGTCTTTACTTTTATCATTAGAAGGTCTTTGACTTCTATTTATGAAGTACCATACTTTTAGCATGAGAAGTTCTTTGACCTATATGTTAAGGTGCCATACTTCTAGAATTAGAGGCTCTTTGACATCTATATTGAGGTTTTTTATCTCTAGGATTATAGGCTCTTAGACTTCTATATTGAGGTTCCTCACCTCTAGTATTGGAGGGTCTTGGACCTCTTTTTAGTAACTCTTTACCTCTAGCATTAGAGGATCTTTGACCTCTATTTTTGAAGTGCCATACTTTTAGCATTAGAGGATCTTCGACCTCTATTTTGAGGTGCCATATGTCTAGTATTAGAAGTTCTTAGACCTTTATATTGGGGATCCTTACGTTTAGTATTAAAGGCTCTTTGACCTCTATATTGATGTTCCTCACCTCTAGTATTAGAGGCACTTTGACCTCTATATTGATGTTCCTCACATGTAGTACTAGAGGAACTTTGAGCTCTATATTGATGTTCCTAACCTCTAGTATTAGAGGCACTTTGACCTCTATATTGAGGTTCCTCGCCTCTAGTAATAGAAGTTCTTTGCCCTTTATAGTAGCTTTCTACCTCTAGCATTAGAGGGTCTTTCTCATCTATTTCTGAAGTGCCATGCATTAGAGGTTCATTGACCTATATTTTGAGATGCCATACTTCTGGTACTTGAGGCTCTTTGACCTCTATATTGATGTTCCTTACCTCTAGTATTAAAGACCCTTTGACCTATATATTGAGTTTCCTCACCTCTAGTATCAGAGGTTCTTTGACCTTTATTTATTAGCTCCTTACCTCTAGCATTAGAGGGTCTCTGACATTTATTTTTGAAGTGCCATACTTCTTGCATTGGAGGTTCTTTTACCTGTATTTTGAGGTGGCATACTTCTGATATTAGAAGCTCCTTGACCTTTATTTAGTAGCCCTACTAATACCATTAGGTCTTTGATATTTATTTTTGAAGTGCCATATTTCTAGCATTAGAGCGTCTTTGACCTCTATTTTGAAGTGCCATTCCTCTAACAATAGGTAAACTTTGAACTTCATTATGAGGTGCCACACTTCTTGCATTTAAAGTATCCTCTTTCGATATATTTGTCATGGCTATTTTAACTTGGCTACATTTGCACAATTAGGGCAAAGCCTCTTCAATTTTTCTATAGCTATGTCTATGATAATATTGTCATATATGAGACCTTTGTCCCACACTGCACAATAAACCCTCTATTTGTTACTTGTTCTACTTATTTTTTCTCCATTGCCATTTTAATATCTTCTCGTTCTCCTTTATTACTATAAAGCCATTTTTGTAGTAAATATCCGAGACCGAACCTCCTGCCAAATCAAGACAGGGAATGCTCTTGAAAAGTGGCGCTTTGCACCAATTCGTAGATTCAGATGAACGATAAGAGTCTAGCGAGGGAATAATATGACTAGAATTGACTGAATAGATTGCCTTACCTTGTGTAAGACACGGACTCTTGCCGATGGAAATTGCAGGGTATCTTTGAATTCATATTTTACCGAAAAAAAATTAGAAAGTATAAAGTAAATTCTAATAAAGTATTGCATTTTTTAAAACTATTTATTTTTCCAATATCATGAGCATCAGTTGAAATAAGTAATGATATTTTCCGTATATTTAAAGTATCCTTTATTTTCTGTTCTCGGGTATTTTTTTATTTTCTTTATTAATTTTTCCGTCAAAAGATAATGTGTAAGGAAGAAGTAATGTTTTATTTTCCCTGAGTGGTAAGATTTGTTTAATATTGTTTGTTAGATAGATTGCTATAAAAGTAAGATGGTTTTTACTCATAAGATTACTGATATGCTATTTCCCTAAAAGAAATTGTTCTTATGTAGTTTCTTGATTATCAATATTTTAGCGGTTTATTATAGATTTCAATATATATATATATATATATATATATATATATATATATATATATATATATATATATATATATATATGTATATATATATGTATATATATATATATATATATATGTATATATATATATATATATATATATATATATATATATATATATATATATATATATATATAATATATTCACACATTTGTGTGGGAATGATAGAAGGAAAGATATATCATCGTTTTCATTTTACACTTGAAATCTTCTAAATCATATTTAATGTTGCCTCTGCCTGTTGAATTAGTAATCATCTCTAGACATAGAAAGGAACAACAACGAAGCATAAGACAAAAAAAAAAAAAAAAAAAAAAGTTTTATTTGATTAGAAAATAAAAGCACCAACACATCTAACATATGTCTATATATCTCACAGAGCCTCTTGCAAACACCATTGCGTGTGTACACATCTGACTAGAAAGCTCAACATTATTTTTATAGTTTATATATGACGTATCTGTTTTGAAGTTGTTAATAGTTTATATATGACATATCTGTTTTGACGTTGCTACTGTTTGTAGAATGATTTATTGTTAATTTGTTCTCATCATTTATTTATTTCCTTATTTCCTTTCCTCACTGGGCTATTTTTCCCTATTGGAGCCCTTGGGCTTATAGCATCTTGCTTTTCCAACTAGGGTTATAGCTTAGCCAGTAATAATAATGATAATAATAATATGCATTTCCTTCGTTTCTCCCAAGTAGTTTCAATAGCAAAGTAATCACACAACACAAATATTTATGCGTTTTCCTCACATAAGAGCTAATACTCGTCGTTGATGATTTATCAATGAAAGGAAAACTTTTCAATTACAGCAGTAAGTGTATCGATTAAGGCTACTATTTTATTCACTGACCCAGAACGTGTAGTAAAGGACCCGAGTGTCTGTTACGTTAATTATTATAGAATTGAATGGTATATAATCTTAGCCATTCAATGGATGAAATACTTGCTGGTAGTATCCACGGAATTATTAAAGCCATAGAGTGAACACAACTCTGGAAATGTCTTTGTAACTTTCTACTGCCAATACATTTCCAAGATGTTATATATCTGTCTGCCTGGAAGGTTCAGTGTTATGTCCAATTTTTTATTTAATTTAATTTTGCTTGTAAGCACTTCCCACGAATTTAAAGCTTTTTGGGCGTATGGCCAATCTCATGTTTCTTTAAAAAAAAAAGAAGAAAAAGTTCTGATCAATGGGTTGCTTCCGAGTAAACATATCTCTCCCTCACGGAATGACTTTAAAAGCAATGTTTGATATAAAATAAGCTTATAATTTTGAAAAAACGTTAATTTTCTTTTTTTATTATTAGAAATTATTTTTTATACTAGAAGAGATGATGTTAGTTACTTTGAAATTAGATTAATTTTTTTCTTATTTTGTTTTTCTTTTTTAAGACGTCCTTTTTTATTCGTTTTTTTTTTTTTCATATCCCCTTTTTATCTTTTCCTCCATATACAATTTCCGCTTCTATATGATAACTAGTTTTCTTTTATACAATATAATTCCATATGCTTCTCTCTCTCTCTCTCTCTCTCTCTCTCTCTCTCTCTCTCTCTCTCTCTCTCTCTCTCTCTCTCTCTCTCTCTCTCTCTCTTCTTAATTTTCCTCATGACCTGCTAAATAGATTAGGTAGTATCCTCGGCCATGATCCCTGGAGTCATGATGAACTTTATGATGGTTTTCCTTATTAAGGTGAAACTGGTTATCTTAACAGGCAAATCTTCTCCGAAAAAAAGATAAAGAAACAACTAAGTAGCCTCGTCACCATGACCATCGTTGTTGTTATTATTATTATTGTTATTATTATTATTATTATTATTATTATTATTATTATTATTGTTGTGGTTGCTGTGGCTAGGAAAGCAATTTCCCACATGGTAAAGGATTTCAATATGTAAAATAGCCCAATGCGGGTAAAAATATTGAAATATAGTGGACTTTATAGCAGAAATTAGTGAGAATATCAAACGACGATATTGTTGAAATTTTAAT
>NC_090727.1:16503649-16508649 GCF_036898095.1 Palaemon carinicauda | reverse complement strand
ATGGGGACCTTTGACTGGCCAAACAGTACTACATTGGATTCTTCACCCTGATTACGGTTAATTTTCCCTTTGCCTACACATACACCGAATAGTGTGGTCTATTCTTTACATATTGACCTTTGTCCTAATACACCTGACAACACTGAGATTACCAAACAATTCTTCTTCCCCAAAGGGGTTAACTACTGCACTGTAATTGTTCAGTGGCCACTTTTCTCTAGGTAAGGGTAGAAGAAACTCTTTAGCTATCGTAAGCAGCTGTTACAGGAGAAGGACACTCCAAAATCAAAACATTGTTCTCTAGTCTTGGGTGGTGCCATAGCCTTTGTACCATGGTCTTCCACTGTCTTGGGTTAGAGTTCTGCTTGAGGGTACACTCAGGCACACTATTCTATATTTTTTTCTTATTTTGTTTTGTTAAAATTTTTATAGTTTATATTGAAAATATTAATTTTAAAGTTACTGTTTTTAGAGAAAATTATTTTTCCTTGTCTCCTTTCCTTACTGGATTATTTTCCCTGTTGGATTCCCTGGGCTTCATTCTGCTTTTCCAACTAGGGCTGTAGCTTAGTAAGTAAGTAAGTAAGTAATAAATAATAATAATAATAATAATAATAATAATAATAATAATAATAATAGTAATATTATTATTATTATTATTATTATTATTATTATTATTATTATTATTATCATTATTATTATTATTCCATCTTCTGGGTGATAGTTTTAGATTTATGACCAAGCAGATGATTTTCGTGTTATTCCCCTATTTCTCAGTTGCAAATGTATTAAATTGATATAATCATGTATTATTACAGTAAATGAGGCAAATGATTGAATGTGATTGCACTTAAATTCCTAAAGTAGTTTGAAATTGAAGTTCACCTACATTGCACCGATATATTTTGTTACCTGGACTGTATATATCAAACAAACAACATTGCGGAATAAGAGCATTGTATGGCCTTAATTTGTCTATTCTGAACTCTGAAATTATACTTAAATGCTGAATATCAGAATGTATACTAGAATGCGGAATATGAGCTGCATATCCGAATGTATGCTAGAATGCGGAATATGAGCTGCATATCCGAATGTATGCTAGAATGCGGAATATGAGCTGCATATCCGAATGTATGCTAGAATGCGGAATATGAGCTGCATATCCGAATGTATGCTAGAATGCGGAATATGAGCCGCATATCCGAATGTATGCTAGAATGCGGAATATGAGCTGCATATCCGAATGTATGCTAGAATGCGGAATATGAGCCGCATATCCGAATGTATGCTAGAATGCGGAATATGAGCTGCATATCCGAATGTATGCTAGAATGCGGAATATGAGCCGCATATCCGAATGTATGCTAGAATGCGGAATATGAGCTGCATATCCGAATGTATGCTAGAATGCGGAATATGAGCCGCATATCCGAATGTATGCTAGAATGCGGAATATGAGCTGCATATCCGAATGTATGCTAGAATGCGGAATATGAGCCGCATATCCGAATGTATGCTAGAATGCGGAATATGAGCTGCATATCCGAATGTATGCTAGAATGCGGAATATGAGCCGCATATCCGAATGTATGCTAGAATGCGGAATATGAGCTGCATATCCGAATGTATGCTAGAATGCGGAATATGAGCCGCATATCCGAATGTATGCTAGAATGCGGAATATGAGCCGCATATCCGAATGTATGCTAGAATGCGGAATATGAGCCGCATATCCGAATGTATGCTAGAATGCGGAATAAGAGCCGCATATCCGAATGTATGCTAGAATGCGGAATATGAGCCGCATATCCGAATGTATGCTAGAATGCGGAATATGAGCCGCATATCCGAATGTATGCTAGAATGCGGAATAAGAGCCGCATATCCGAATGTATGCTAGAATGCGGAATATAAGCTGAATATCAGAATTTATACTAAATTGGGGATTATAATCATTTATACCAGAATACTGAATATCAGAATTTATACTAAAATGCTGAATATAAGCATTTATACTAGAATGCTGAATATCAGAAATTATACCAAAATGCTGAATATCAGAATTTATATGAAAATGCTGAATATCCGAATTTATATGAAAATGCTGCATATCAGATATGGAAATGAATTTGAAATGATGACTTTCCTCTAAAAGTTGATTTGGGGTATTAAAATTTTTTATATTTTATTCTTTCACATTTGATGTATGGCTAAATTTCAAATGTTTACTAAATTCTGTGTTACTATTTAGTAATTAACCGAGTGAATGTCCTTTAAAGTTCCAAAACAAATGGTAAACATTCTTGTTGGGAAAGACCCTTCAGAATGAGCACATCCGGTTAAAATCGTTTTATACGAGTAAATTGTTTCTTTCAATAGTTTGTCATCCATACCATTTTTGCAGTAAAATAACATAACTCGATTATGAAGTTTTCAGTAACGTAGTGCAACTCTTCAAATAGATTTCCCTTCCTGTGACAGGCAATATTTAAATGCTTTTAGGAATAGCAACGCAATTAAAAACCGCATTTTGCAGTTCTGTGGAAATTTAATAATTTGTATTGTGCAAGGCCAATACAAAGAGGTCAGACGGACAGGGTTGTGATGGCCCGGAGGTAGCGTCCTTGCCGGGTGATTGCTAGACTGAGGTTCGAGTCCCGCTCAGACATGTTAGTGCTTTGGTCGCTGCCACCTCACCATTCTTGTGAGCTAAGAAATGGGGGGGGGGAGTCTATATGTTGAGTCATCAGCAGCCATTGCCTGGCCCTCCTTAGTCCTACCTTGGGTGGAAAGTGGGCTTGGGCTCTGATCATGTGCATATATGGTCAGCCTGTAGGGCATTGTCCTGCTTGATAGGGCAATGTCACTGTCCCTTGCCTTTGCCATTTATGAGTGGCCTTTAAAACCTTTAAACTGTCACCTTCCGCCTCTCTGAGATTGAGGTCACGCAGTCCTCAAATGGTAATTCTCTTGTGGGCCGTGGCATTGTATATTAAGGCGTTATTGTTATTTACCTTTGAGTAAACCTCGTTTTTGACGACATAATCTGATAATTCCGTTTCCAGAAAATTCCCAGAATAGGCAAACATTTTTTTTGATAAAATAATATTTCTGTTGACATAGTACAACAGCGTGAATTAACTAGCAAGTATTGAAAGAAACACGGTTGTAGTTGTAACTTTTATTGATGGAAATAATTTCAACACACTTGATTACAAAATTGTATAACCTTGATTTATTTTTATAACAATTCCTTTGATTGAAGGTCTTTAAATCTGTGAAGTATTGACACACATCCATATATTTAACTTCTATTTTTTTCTTGCATCTCCCCGATAATTTTCCATTTTTTGTCTTTCTCTTCATTTTAATGGCAGTATTTAAGTGCCTTAATCTAAAATATATAGAGGCCTTTCCAAATAATTCAATAATGTCTTCAGGGATATTGCAATAAGAGTTTGTCTTCATGCCTTGCCTTCTAAAAATGATGAGCTTTGAATTGTGGTGAAGACTTCTCGTTGCACAATTAATTGTGAAGAGAATTTCACTAATTGCATATACTGTACAGCTCACTTCTGTTTACCATCCCAATCCACGATTCATTTGCATTTCTACACTCTTTCATCTTTTTTTTTAGTTGTGGACTTTTTGTAGAAAACGTTTTTGACAATATAACACCTATATATTTAAGAGCTTCATTTTCAATTACATTGACAGCGGTTTTTTTATTTGCTTTATTCAGAATCTGATTGTTGATATCCTTTGTTAGGTATTCAAAATGTAAATGTTTAAACAATGAGCTGGTCAAGTATATTTCTACTCTCTTCTGCTGTCTTGGGTTAGAGTTGTCTTGCTTGAGGGTACACTGAGGCATAATATTCTATCTTATTTCTCTTCCTCTTGTTTGGTTAAAGTTTTTATAGTTTTTCTAGGAGATATTTATTTCAATGTTGTAGCTCTTCTTAAAATATTTTATTTTTCTTTGTTTTCTTACCTTACTGGGCTATTTTCCCGGTTGGAGCCCCTGGGCTTAAAACATCCTGATTTCAAACTAGGGTTGTAGCTTAGCATTTAATAATAATAATAATAATAATAATATGTTTGAATTAATTCTGTCGACCCAGTCATTTATAATTGAGATTAAATCAGAGGTAGCTTGATAAGTATTAGATTTCAATAGACCTCTATTTCCCAAATACCTTTAAGCACTTGCACAAGATGACTATAACAATTGCGCAGCTTGCATGACACGTTCCCTGTGCTGTCCATTAACAGATAGATGGAGTTCATTAAAAATAATAATAATAGTGATGATGATAATAATAATAATAATAATAATAATAATAATAATAATAATAATAATAATAATAATAATAATAATAATAATAATTCTTTATTTATAGGGAGAGAACAAATTCAAATTATAACTAATGTCCTTTTTAAGTAATATTCTCGAAAACTTTGATTTGTAATGGAGGTAAAAATCAAATGAATGACCTCCATAATTAACGGGCTTTTTAACGTCTACATGTAGTGAGTGTACAAAGTATACAAACCAAAGGTGGTAAGTTAAACACTCTCTCTCTCTCTCTCTCTCTCTCTCTCTCTCTCTCTCTCTCTCTCTCTCTCTCTCTCTCTCTCTTAGAGAGAGAGAGAGAGAGAGAGATAGAATTAATATAGAATTAAATTTCATAAATTTCATCACAAGCATTACTAGCTTATCTTCCTTTGCGTTTCCAACAAACACATCAGATTTCTCCCAATTAAAAATCCCTTAGAGACGAATAAAGGGAGAATTTCATTTCCCACCTGTCACGTGACTTCTGCCTTTATCATGATCTTATCCGAAACTTATCACAAAGGTCATGTTACTACATAATAACTTGTATTTCTACAAACAAAAATTCGGGAGTCTCCTTGCCTTCTCGCTTCGACATGTTGCATACGATGAATTTCCCATCAAGGGCAAGAGTCAGGGTCTATTCTGAAAATAGCAA
>NC_090727.1:16486149-16488649 GCF_036898095.1 Palaemon carinicauda | reverse complement strand
GTTGTATTAACAAACTACTATCCAGTGCACGAAAGACGTTTATACTTTTGACATTGTATAAAAAAATATATACATACATACATATATATATATATATATATATATATATATATATATATATATATATATATATATATATATATATATATTGCATATTCAATCTATCTAATACAGCACAAATTATTTTATTAATATAACAATCATTCTCTCATAAAACTATCCATGTTCAGAAGATAATTGCCGGCTGGCCGGTTTGGTTGTTGACATGGCCAGACAGAGGTTGGCTACTTGGCGGTTGGGTAACTTGGGTTGGCGCAATACCAGGTTCTCCAGTTAGTCCGATGACGTCGCATCGTTCTGTGGTGTGTTTTTGTCAGTGCTGTGTTATCATTGTGTTAAAGGTATTGTTGGTCAGTTGGATTTATACCTGCTGGATTCCTAGATTTTTCTACGCTTTCAAGACCTGTGGACAAGATTTTCCAATTAGGTAATTTATAGTACGAAGTCTTAAATAGGACCCTAACATTCTTTACCAACTGCGTTTGATTACTCACTAATAATATATGTAACTCATTTTTTATATATAAAATGTGTTGGAGTAAAGCTAATTCAATGTGGATATTACTTAGGGATTCTCCCCTTCAGGGATTATATCGTAAATCTGATAAGGAAGAGGAGTTGGAGGAGGAAGACGGTTTGGGAGGGAAAATAATTGTCGCCTTTCGATCTTCCCGCCCAAAGACAACTGAGAATCACATCACGTTACCTTAATGGTATGAAATATTAGAAAACTGCATATATATATATATATATATATATATATATATATATATATATATATATATATATATATATATATAAACACCAATGATGCAGTTAATTATATGTATACACAATTTACATGAGTCTTTTCATCATTTCTAATGCGTTTTTCATTTAAATAATGACACAATCCTGCAACCATGCACGCTTACCTTTGCATCACAACTACGTGTTGGTACTTGATATTGTCATTGCGTTCGAAGGGTTAGCGTGAGGTCTAGATATCAGAAATTGAACACCATAGTCTTTCTGTAGGTGAAAATTTGAAAATGCAGCCGTAAGCATTATATCAAAGACAATCCTGTTGAAGAGGAGGAAGAAGGAAATGGTAAAAAATGGATTGATAGTCCTATGCAGCAATGAGAGAGCAAACGAGATTTAATCACACATTGCTTACTTTACTCTTAAGAGACGATTTTCTGGTTGCACAAGTCTACAGAATTTTTCCCTGGGCCACATTGGCATAGGTATATATAAGCCAATGCACATTTTTCCTTTATATTACGCAATATAAAATTTGTATAAAAATGAAATTGGGAATTAGCAATAGACCAAAATGGAAAATTTCGTTTTATTCGCATGCACTCTACATACTGCATAAGCATACTGATTGATGACTTAAGTTTAAGGTTTACACACACACACACACACACAACAGTAATTTTAGTATTAACAACATATCCACTAGATTTCATAAATTTCATTCATAAAAATATGGTTAAGAATGGTTGCATAAGGCGTTACTTAATAGTATGAGAGACAAGTGGAAAGACGCCGAAACAATGTAAAATTTGCGATTCGATATCGTTACCCGTCTCGCCAAGCTGCTTACGGCTAAGCAACATGGAATAATATAGTCTTCCACGTTGGCTTACAAATTACAAGTTTTGAAGGTCGTGGAATCTTGGCTGTGTGTATATATGTTGCTCAATTTATTTCATGTGTAGATATTTATTACGAGAAATATTCCCATACTTTTTATTTAATGAACACGTAGATTGAGATATTTACATTTCAGTATATTGATCGTTTTGAAGTGATCCGTCGTGTGAAATAGCTATTAATGTGGGGAAAAGATTGGCTGACTTTAACCTGGTGTAGTTTTGTATATTGTTTGGATTTAACTAAGATTTCCGTTTGTAGATTGCATGAGCAAGTAAAAAAATGCTGCGAGAAGACATAGAGGAAGGAATTAAGTTTATCCCTTTAACATTTATGCCAACTTTATGGCAAACTTCCCTTCATTGCATTATTATAGTTAAATGTGTAATATCTCTTTTGATGGTGTTACTGTTTTCAATATGTTTTATAATTGTTCATTATTCCTCATATCGCTCATTTATTTCCTTTTTCCATTTCCTCACAGGGTTATTTTCCCTGTTGTAGTTCTTGGGGCTTATAGCGTCTTGCTTTTCCAACTAGTGTTGTAGCTTGGCTAGTAATAATAATAATATAGTAGTAGTAGTAGTAGTAGTAGTAGTAGTAGTCGAATGTGCGTATTGAAAACATCCTTTTATTTTGTAGTCGTGCTTTAACTTATCCGCATCTGAATGGAATTTCCATTGTTTCATTTTTGTATCTTATCAATTTTTTTTTTTTTTTTTTGCAATATTAACGCTTTCTTTATATTTATTTTGCTTAGTCAATTAATGATATTACTTTCTATTTATTTGCTGTG
>NC_090727.1:16463110-16485649 GCF_036898095.1 Palaemon carinicauda | reverse complement strand
GTTCGACCGGCTGCCCATTCCAGGCAGTGAGAATTCGTGCTTTGAATATATACATACATTTCTTCTTCTTCTTCTTCGTCTACATCTTTTCCCACTTCTATGTGGGGTCGATGTTTCTGGTCAGCTTTCTCCATCACTCTGTCCCACACTTCATCACCGGTTAATCACTTTGATCGAAGGTCATCCTTGATACAGTCCATCCACCTTCGCTTTGGTCTCCCTCTCCTCGTTCCCTGTACCGCCATCCCTCGAGTAAGGGGAAGATATGTAGTCATACCCAGGCGAGAGAGGGGTACGGGTGCATATCAATCTAAATATTTAGCGGTCATTTTTGACGGGTCACGTACACTAGTAACAGAAGAATTATTAGCAGACAATTTCAGGAGAACTTCCTTGATCAACTTTTCACTGGAACAGTCAACAGAAGACCATGCCTTTCCTCGATGTCCTAGCCTAGCTAAACTACAGGATGACTAGTTCCACTCAATGATAAACAGAAAATCAACCAACAAAAGGATATACGTAGATCTTGCTTAAACGCGAGTTGTGAATGCCCCGAAGCATACATACAGTCCGTAGAATGTGCATATGTCAAAAGAGCTTTCACGCACAGAGCATCCTGGAAAGACGTACTTATACACGCCGAACTAAACCGAATTCGACAACTTCTAAACAATAACCTATAGAGATACGGCGAGCTTCCATTCATTTGCATAATATCATTAATACCTGAACTATATCCAAACTTATTTGTTTCATTTGAAGATTTTCTGCGAAATTTTGTGTCTTAGTGAACACTTGAAAAATCACTGAATAGCTAAATTACCTTAAATTTTTCTTAAACAATTCGGTATCAGAAAATAACGCTTTTCTTTATCAGTATTAATGGAGAAATTAAACTTGTTTCTGTGTTCTTATAACGTAATACAATACACAAGATAAAATAATCCTACAACTGTGGTACATAAAATAACAAAAGTGCAGCTTTTTTTCATTAGGTACTCACTATTCACGTTATTGATGTCGTTGTTACATGCTTTAATCAAATCCCAGAACATTTCACCAAACGTCGAATATTTATTGTACAGTAATACACGAAACACCAAAAAAATCTCATATTCAAATATACCTTAAATCGGCCTCCCAGAGATATTTTGATTTTTTAATAATCTCCCATACATGAACTGAAGCTTCCTCTATCATACGATTTCAGTCTTGGAAAAGAAGAGAAAGAAAAATGCCAGTACATAAAGGAAAATAAGGTAAGCCTTCCATTACTTGGATTGTCTTTCTCTGAATGATAGACAATGCGACCAGTACTCCGATATCTATTGTTGCGCAACACCAATAATGTCACTATTCCCGTCTCACTACTTTGAATAGGTCTTGCCTTCGCACGCAATCGTGTAAAGACATTGTTACTGTTATTCCTTGGTCCTCAACTGCCATAGGAAAGAAAATAGGGAACACTGCCTAACTCCGATAAAATCCTGATTGTGTATTTGTTGGCCTTTTATGGATTATGTTCATGACACCATATCTTTCTACAAGTCCCGTTTTTTCTCTTCATATGGCAGTTCTTCTCCGGAATTCTGTTAATCTAATCATTAGCTTTTCGGGGCCTCGTCCGATTACTGCAATATATCGATTCTAGTTCTATCGCATTTTTCTGTCCGAACTGCGGCTATGACGATGAACGGCATCGTACTAACAGGCTTACCATTACAATTATCATTATCATTGTTACTTGCTAAGCTATAACCCTAGTTGGAAAAGCAGAATACTACAAGCCCAAGGGCCCCAACACGGAAAATAGCCCAGCGAGGAAAGGAAATTAGGGTATTATTAGTAACAATAAAAATGAAATATTCTAAGAACAGCAACAATATCAAAACAAAACAAATCTTTCACATATAAACAATGGAAACTTTAAAAATACAAGAGGAAGAGGAATAAGATAGAATAATGTACCCGAGTGTCCCGTCAAGAAAGAGAACTCTACCCCAAGACAGTGAAAGACAATGCTACAGAGACTATGACAGGTCACACTACCCAAGACCAGAGAACAATGGTTTAATTTTGGAGTGTCCTCCTAGAAGAGCTGCTTTCCATAGCTAAAGAGTCTCTTCTACCCTTACCAAGAGGAAAGTGGCCACGGAACAATTATATTGCAGTATTTAATCCCTTGAGCGAAGAAGAATTGTTTGGTAATCTCAGTGTTGTCCAATGTATGAGGACAGAGGAGAATATGTAAGGAATAGGCCAGACTATTCCGTTTGTGTGTAGGCAAAAGGAAAGTTCTTTTGATTGAGGGTACCTTTAGCATACTGTTCTATCTTATTTCTCTTCCTCTTGTTTTTTTTTTTTTTTTAAGTTTTTTTAATAATTTATATAGAAGAATTTATGTTGTTACTGTTCTTAAAACATTTTATTTTTCCATGTTTCCTTTCCTCACCGGGTTATTTTCCGTTTTGGAGTCCCTTGGCTTATAGTATCCTGCTAGATGCTTTGCAACTAGGGTTGTAGCTTAGCAAATAATAATAATAATAATAATAATAATAATAATAATAATAATAATAATAATAACCAGAGAGAAGGATCAAATGTAGTACTGCCAGGCCAGTCAAAGGACGCAATAACTTTCAAGCGGTAGTATCTCAACGGGTGGCTGGTGCCCTGGCTAACCTATTACCTATGAGTTGTGCAGTTATAAACACATCTTAAATATAACTAATACTATACCTATAGAGACGTTGAAAGATATACAAGCATAACATTAAACAAAAATATTTCAAATGGCTGTAATAATTACATTTTCCTAAGCATGCTAAATTACATATTTGATATTTAATCTTTTACCTAATCATCTTACCACTAGAATCTTACTTCGTAACATCTATCCCCCTTAAAAGATGCAATCAGATCTTAGAGAGGCCATTTATTGAGTTATAACTTGTATACGAGTCCAGACTTTTTCGATTTATTGATGAGTTGTCTCTTATGCTCTACCGCGATAGTTATTTCAGCCAAACTGGCAGGTGCTGGGATTGCGGATGCCAGAAAGAAGCGGTAACACCGGCATGTTTAAGGTTATAAAAAAAGGAGTCCAAGGGACTCGGCTAAAAAGAAACTTTAGTATTGAAGTACACTGAAAACCACCACTCCTTTATCAGACAAAAAAAGCCCACTACTTTGTCTGACAAGATAATCCCGCCCCTTTTCTGACGACAAGAAACCACCATCACTTTGTCTGACAAGGAACCCCCCCCCCCTTTATATGTCGACCACCCAGCCCCACCCCTTTATATGTCGACCAGCAAACCCCACCCCTTATCTGACAAGAAACCACCACCACATTGTCTGACAAGAAAACCCCACCCCTTTATATGTCGACCAGCAAACCCCACCCGTTTATCTGACGACAAGAAACCACCACCACCACTTTGTCTGAAAAGGAAACCCCACCCCTTTATATGTTGACCAGCAAACCCCACCCCTTTATCTGACGACAAGAAACCACCACCACCACTTTGTCTGAAAAGGAAACCCCACCCCTTTATATGTCGACCAGCAAACCCCACCCCTTTATCTGACGACAAGAAACCACCACCACCACTTTGTCTGAAAAGGAAACCCCACCCCTTTATATGTCGACCAGCAAACCCCACCCCTTTATCTGACGACAAGAAACCACCACCACCACTTTGTCTGAAAAGGAAACCCCACCCCTTTATATGTTGACCAGCAAACCCCACCCCTTTATCTGACGACAAGAAACCACCACCACCACTTTGTCTGAAAAGGAAACCCCACCCCATTATATGTCGACCAGCAAACCCCACCCCTTTATCTCGATAAGAAGTTGAGACCTTTTCCCAAAAATGCTACCATAGCGAGAATTTGACAAAGCGGATTTCGATATATGAATCTCTAATTACCCGGTGTATACAACAACTAAATATTGCAGATCGTGCAGGGCGTTAGGCATGTTCATGTTTGAAAGGACCAAGAAAAGAATTCCCTAAGTAAAAGTATAAGTCACAAACTCCCCTCAGAAAAAGAAGCGATCAAATACTAATAACCAATCTGCAAAACACAGATTACACTCCAAGACAACTCTAACAAAAATACCTAAAACATTAAATGATCAAAACACTTAAAACCTATAAAGGAACTTCCGCAAGCAACGGCCTGGAAAATGTTTCAGCTTATTCCATTCAACCAAACTCTCCCGACCTTTTCCTTCAATACTTGAATAGGAAAAAAGGGTATCCAGATTACAAGAGTTAAAAACAACCCGCTCACTGTCCTTCCTAATCCAGCAGCCAGCCAGCGTATGCTTATTTTTCATATGCTCGCCTGCAAGACGTAAAGATGCCTGGAATTCCCTTTACTGCGTTTTCCTCTTTGCATGGTATGTAGGTTGCAGACCAGACACAGAGATAACAGGCTGTGACAAAGAATGTCTCTAGTTCTTAGCAACAGGTTGTCTATTTACCTTCCCTTAATATCCCTAATGGTGAGAGCACAAGGAATATATAAATGTCTATTGATAATGTAAATAACTTATTATTGGATTACGGAGGTCTGGTGGTTAGGTCTTTGCCTGGTGATTGCTGACTGGGGTTCGAGTTCCGCTTAAACTCGTTAGTTCCTTTGGTCGCTGCAACCTCACCTTCCTTATGAACTAAGGATGGGGGTGGGGAAGCATATAGGTCTATCTTCTGAGTTATCAGAAGCCATTGCCTGGCTCTCCTTGGTCCTAGCTTGGGTGGAGAGGTGGCTTGGGCGGTGATCATATGTAATATGGTTAGTCTCTAGGGCATTGTCCTGCTAGCTAGGGAAATGTCACTGTCCCTTGCCTCTGACATTCTTGAGCAGCCTTTAAACCTTTAAACAGAAGGTTCTCAACCAGATGTTTGCAAGTCGAATTGTTTGTAACTCTAATTTGTTAAATTTTGTCCTATAATCTTGGAAGCATGAATATTCTAAGAATTTTTCTTGGGATTACGCATCTCACCATTTCTGCTGCTATTAACAAATTATTTTTCTCTCTTCTTCCTTTGATTGTTCTATTTTTTTTCAGTTTCGCTGTGTAACTTAAAGAGTAACGTATAAATACTCTCACTCGAATATCACTAAGGTCGCCATCTTAATATGTGTAATTCTGATTTCTGATATGTTAAGGTGCTTGGTACAGTGAATACATATATACATATATATATATATATATATATATATATATATATATATATATATATATATATATATATATATATTATATCGTGCTAGGCGTTATATCTTAGCAATCCATGCTTGCCAACGGGTTATTATTATTATCATTAGCTAACCTATAACCCTAGATGGGAAAGCAAATTGCTCTAAGTAAAAGTGCTCCACATGGAAAAATAGCCCAGTGAGGAAAGAAAAAAGAAAATAAATAAACGATATGAGCAATATTTAGAAATTAATAAGATATTTTAAAAACGGCAACATCAAAACAGATATTTCATATATGAACTATAAAAAACTTATGCCAGCCCGTTTAATACAAAGCTATTTACTGCAAGTTTGAACTTTTGAAGTTCTACCAATTCAACAACCCGATTAGGAAGATAATTCCACAAAGTGGTCACAGCTGGAATACTGTGCAGTATTGAGCCTTATGATGGAGAAGCCCTGACTATTAGAATTAACTGCATGCCTAGTATTACGAGCAGGATATAACTGACGGGGAAAATCTGAATGTAAAGGA
Organism: Palaemon carinicauda; assembly: GCF_036898095.1. NCBI lineage: Eukaryota > Metazoa > Arthropoda > Malacostraca > Decapoda > Palaemonidae > Palaemon > Palaemon carinicauda. The sequence continues at coordinate 16,479,894 of NC_090727.1, read as the reverse complement.
TGGTCAGAGTTATGAAAAATCTTATGCAACACGCATAACGAACTAATTAAACGATGTTGCCAGAGATTTATATCTAGATCAGGAATAATAAATTTAATATACCGTAAGTTCCTGTCCAACAAATTAAGATGAGAATCAGCAGCTGAAAACCACACAGGAGAACAATACTCGAAACAAGGTAGAATGAAGGAATTAGAAAATTTCAGAATAAGATTGATCACTGAAAATCCTAAAGCGGATGAGCAACCGGATGGAGTAACGAGAACTTTGGGTGTTAAGGAAATGCCCCCTAAATCTCGGTGAAGTCACTGGCAGCAGGGTGACGGATTGGGTTTAAGGCGATAAACAAGATGTCTTCAGCTTCTCGATGCCTGTCGGATGAACTTGCTGGAATTAATATGAACCGACAGGGATCACTGACCTTAGTTAGACAGGCACTGCACATCACAAGGACCTGGCTATCCTTTGATGAATTCAGCCAATGAATCCTCTATGGATTTAGTCAGTCTATGGAAAGAGAAAATGACAGAATGGCCCCAGTCCCGGGTGTAGCGGGGTGTTAAGGGTAGGAGTGTATTACTCCTGCCTTGAAGTGTTTAATATTGTAGGGTAATCCTAATACTGATTTCTAATCAGGATATTGAAGAAATCATATTCATTCAATATAGGATTGGGTTCAGCAAATGCCTGTGTTGGATATCAAAAATATATTGGAAATAACTACTAGTATAAACTATATAGTAGTTTTCTATCTGCAGTATATTCTATAATGCAGATATATCTGTCACAAGCCCACACTTTAACATATGGAAATTTATTGATGTCTTTAAAAAAGAGGAAGCACTAGCGAGAAAGAAAATAAAACAAATAATCTGTGGTAATCCAACTTCAAAGATAAAAGTCTACGGAGACTGTATTGCATACAATGTAAAGAGAATAAGAGTACTCACATATCAACATATCAGCAGACTTAACAGGAGCAGACCTACCTGAAATTGCAACAAAACATTATTAACAGGATGTCAAGAATCATAAAATTATGTAAGGTGAATATGAAAAAATAATCAAATCTAAGTTTCACATGCAATATATTATACTACGACTTAGGAAAATGATGTGAAGGTCTATTTGCAAGCATTTTTTTTTCTTCTTGATGACTAAAGATCTTATCATTTCTCCTGGCTTTTCTTTTTATCACTGTCGTGGCAACAAAAAGAAAATGTAATAATATCAAAATTTATTACCAACCAATAAAAATTTTATAAAACTCAAATATTTTTCGCTGCCGGTTTGTTTCCTAGGTTAAATAATTTGGCATATTTCTTAAGAGATAAAAGTAATTATATTATATAATGTAGCAAGATCCGAAAAAGCCAATCAAACACATTTTCTCATTTATGGGAAATTACTGGAACATACATCAAGTCACAAACAACAACAAAAAGATAACCGTTCTTGCGTGAATCAAATGAACCATCAAGCATTACGAAGGAAAGATTCACAGAGAGAGAGAGAGAGAGAGAGAGAGAGAGAGAGAGAGAGAGAGAGAGAGAGAGAGAGAGAGAGAAAGAGAGTATTCCAACTGGAAAAACTCTTAACAGCTTAATTGTATAAAGAAAATCTCCTTGGTAAGATGATGCACCGCAATGATAAACTCATAAATAGTTAACGTCTTATGAAACTTTTAGTAAGGATACATATTTATTGAATCATAAGATCGGTCTACCCCAAAGCCATTGGAAAGTCCTTCAAAAAGAAGGCAACGGGGCTTACCACATACAAACGGGAAAAAACACGTGAAAAAATCTTATAGTTGAACATAACGTTTCTTAACTTGTTGAGTAACAATCATTTGATTCAGGGATTTGAATCACAACTGCCCGGAGCTGGGGCCTGCGAGGATTTTCAGCGCCCAAGTGAAAGATGAAGTTGGACAGCAAAGATGCAAGAAAGGAAGCAGGGACGGAAGGAAGATGGTTAAAGTAGTTATAACTACAAGCCAAAGGGACGCTGCAAAGACTATACAGTAATATCCCTGACGGCGTTAAATCCCCTCTGCCCCGCATTCGGAGTTGAGTAACTGACAAAATTTAATGACACATTACACGAACATAAAAGCAAATGGCAAGTAACGGCTCTCAAACCGTTTCAGGCTTCACTCTTAACAAAAGCTCCAAGACAACCATATCACGGCCAAAAAAAAAAAAAAAAGACTCGTAACACGGTTCACAAAATGTAGAGGACAAAGCTAAAACTTCAGAGGTAGACTAAAGGAAATGGATATATTAACAACCAAACTTAAATCAGTTAAAGATCTACTGACATCAAGAGCATCTGAGATCGTCCAAAACCAACTCCTGGTTTGGGATGAAATTGTCGGCGAGCAGACGCTGTCACAGGGCACGGGGTTTATCAAGAGGAAAACCTTCAGCAATTAAAACAAAACGGAACTTCAAAAAGAAGGCAGTTGTTGTCTGTCAATTAAGAGTACGGTACCAGTATTACTTTGATGAAGGGATCCAATCAATGGAAAAACTTTATCGAACAACTGCTAAAGGTCCAGTCACACATGCATGTTCTCACCCGGTATGTCCTCCCGTATGCCCATACGCGGCCAAACGTGCGTTTTAACCACGCCCACACAGGTATTGAATTGTGCCGCACAACGTTGCACCTACGCACGTCAGTATGACGTTAGTACTGCGTTAGTGTGACGTAGTGCGTGAGTGGCAGCCGTTGTGCGTTGTACTTACGTTGTGCATACGTTATGTGGACCTACTGTATGGACATACTTCCAGGTAGTACGTGAAGGGTCACGCAAGCATAACGTCTTTACTAGGTATGGTGACGTAGGTGGTACGTCAAGTGCCGTCAGAGCTACGTCAGAGCTACATAAGAGCTACGTCAGAGCAACGTCAGAGCTACGTCAGACTTTCGTCAGAGGTATATCAGCGCGAGGTTGGTGCCAGGCATGCCTCCTCTATACTCCCAGGGATAAAAAGGGTGCTGGGCGGTACCTGACAGTCATTCACCATCCAACTACTATTTTTAAAATATTTTATTTTTCCTTATTTCCTTTCCGCACTGGGCTATTTTCCCTGTTGGGGCCCCTGGGCTTATAGCATCCTGCTTTTCCAACTAGGGTTGTAGCTTAGCATTTAATAATAATAATAATAATAATAATAATAATAATAATAATAACCGAAATCAAATGGTTATTATCGGGATGAAGTTTCACACTTGCTCTGGTTTTACTATATTTGGTAGCTCCTTTGTTTCTTCGTGTTTTAGGGTTTTTTTTTTTATGCATGTTTAGGCCAGCCGTACGGCTCTCTCTGTCACACTGAAGCCACGTTGCCGCGCCGCTGCCTTAACGCTACCTGGCGGTGGCGTGGGTTGGCGTGTTTGGCGGGGAAACAGCCACAATACGTGAAGATGGCGTTGGGCTTCCTTAGCACTGACGTTATACATTACGTATGTTCACGTATGTTCCGGTTGCCCCGAGGTTGGCCTCCCGTGCGCCCAACGTATAGTCAAGTACAATCACGGATACGTGACGACCCACGTATATTGTGAGCTGCCCACAATATACGTGGCCCTCGCCGTACCGCCAGGTATCCACGAGGTACCGTTCATACGGCAAGGTACGTCCTAGGTTGCTAGGACGTTTCCACAATTACTGCGTTGCACGAACCAGCGAACTGCGTTGTACTGACGTTATACGTGCACTTTTTGATACGTGATAATACGGCTGGCCTAAACATGCATGTGTGACTGGACCTTTATGCAATAGGTCTCTCTGCACGATGCATTTCATCCTGCTTACTTGCCAGTTACAAGTACGGTGCCAGAACCAGTTTAGGCAGAGGGAGTCTAGTTTCAACAAGTTTTACTAGGCTTTGAATGACCCCTTTCGAGCAGAATCCTTAAAAGGTTAAATTTGTGTACCATTCTGTTTGAAATGCAAATAAATTAAGACGTCCTATGTCACAGCCTTTACCCGGGAGTTTTTCCCCTCAGGCTAAGGGCAATGTCCATGAAAACTGTTCAAACACTGACGGAAGCCCCACTACTTCAAAACGGCGTTGTACCTATTGTTAATAAGTGGGAAATTGTCATAATGAATAATTTTTATTTTTAAATATTTATAAGGTATATGTATTCATTACATTAAATCCCGTATGATAAAAAAAGTAGGAGATGAATGGAGAAATATTGAATGAAAAGCTCAAGATAGAGACGGCTGGCGAAATCTAACAGAGGCCCTTTGCGTCAATAGGCGTAGGAGGACATGATGATAATTCAAAAAATCAATAGTATGAAGTTACAAGAAAAATTATTTACTTCTGAACCGAGAAAGACACCTCTTGACTTCCAAAGTGATTTCGATTACCCCCCCCCAAAAAAAAAAAAAATTCTGCCAGCTGCGACTTTTAAAAGCGATCATCAGTGCTGAGGAAATAGAATGTTAATTTCCATCTTTTCCTTGAATCAGCTGTCATAACATGAGGCTGTACTAGTCATTTTTCTCTATTATGGCCATCATGAATAATACAAGTTACCTTCAGATTTGCTGCGAGAACATCTCTCAGTAAGACTAACATTGATGAAAGGGAATTAGTTGGAAAGTGGTTGTGCCTCATATCAGCAAGGAAACAACTTAATTCTATGGAACAAATCAAAGTCTGCAGGGATAAGTTATGTGGAGGCCGATGTGGTAAAGTCCCTGACAGTTAAACGCCAGACTGGGGTTAGAGTCCCGCTCAATCTTGTTAGTTTCTTTGGTCGCTGCAACATTACCATTCTTGTGAACTAAGGCTGGCGGGTTTTGGGGAGCCTATAGGTCTATCTGCTGAGTCATCAGCAGCCATTGCTCCCTGGTCCTAGCTTGGGCGCTGATTATATGAATATATGGTCAGTTTCTAGGGCATTGTCCTACTCGATAAAGTATGTCACTACCCCTTGCCTCTGCCATTCATGAACGGCCTTTAAACCTTTAAAACCGTTATTTCCACCGCAAATGCTGACGGTATGACGTAAGAAATGCTGATTGTGAGAGAAAAATATTTTGTTTCTGCAGAAAAGTTCACCAATAAGTATTTTTAAAGATAACCATCAATAATCTTCTTTATGTTAAAGTTGCAACGAGAAATTGTCAATTGAAATCATACTGGCTGCGTAGTCTCACTGTTAATGAGGAACTTAGATTTAGTCAGTAGTGATAAGTTTGCTACAATGCTTATCTGTTCATGCCAGACGCCTTGAGGAGAGCAATGGCATGGCATTGGGTCTTGATGATTCCAGTTTTGTTTAAGAAAAAGCCTAAAATACCGGACGCCTTCGGTGGTAACACATACATACACAATATTCTTTAGGGCTGTCTCAGACGTTGTTTCTCGCAGGTAGTCTTTATTACACGAGGCAACTGCCAGATGGTCCAACATATTTACTTACTTACTTTTACTTTTAGAGGTTTATTTCTCGCCCTCCATCAAACACTAAAGGTCTGTTCAGGCGGGCCTTGGTGTATGAAGAAATAATTCCTTTCCAGTTAATATTTTGCTCTGAATCGTTATCAGTTATTTCGCTAGCATTTGTATTCAGGCTTAATAGTTTTCAGGTCACTATTATAACACTTTCTAAACAGATAAGTCTTCAGGTTTTTCTTGAAGGCTGCCACATTTGTGCTATTCTTGACATCGAGTGGAAGGTCGTTAAAGAGTCTCGGTGCAGCATAACTGAACGTTCTTCCTCCTATTGCATGATTCACACTAATTTCGAATAGTCTATGTGGGTCATCTGCATGTCTAACTCTTACAGCGGCGCTGGTAGCTTCAGGGTAGGGGACCAAGCAATCACGAAGATATTTAGGCTTATCACTTGTAAGTGCTTTGTGAGTCAACAAGCAAATTTTAAATACAATTCTAGCCTTAACAGGTAACCAATGTAGATCGATCAGTGCAGGAGTTATTCTCTCCCGAAATTTAATGCCTTTTATCAGTCTAGCCGCCCGGTTTTGCACATTTTCATTAAATGACGTCCACAGAGTCGCAACACGTGTTGGATTTGAATGGTTAAATGACAGAAAGATTCTTCTCTAGATCCTTTACACAGTAGTACTATTTAAAAGTATTGCCATTTAACGAAGATAATCTTCATTTCTATTGAAAAAACTCTTAACCGTAAGGCGATCGGCAATCAATTATGAATTTCCAAAACTACAAAGAATATTAATAACATCTACACTAATTCTAGTTTCTTTTAAACTGACAACTGAAAATATTTCGTTTCCATGTGTAGTATTTGCTGCTACTCTTATTTCCACGTTCAAAGCATTACAAAGTTTTAAATAATCAATGTACTCAATATCATCTTCTTTTTTTTCCGTAATAAACAGGTGATCATTTCAGACGAAATCCAATGGAAAGAATAATGATGGGAATTAGACCGAGACAGAAAAGGAAATAAATTCAGGACAACTTCGGGCCGAAGGATATCCCTAAGGACTTTTACTGATTTTTTCCCCGTCGCCACATTATATTCGGTTAAACTTTTTAGTTTCACCTGTTTAAAAATCTTTGAACATTTCATTGTTTCCAAGATTTCTAGTTTTATTCCATCCATTTTACTTACTCTATGACCATTATTTAATTATTTCTCAGGTTAACATCGTGTATCATATCAACAAGTATTTGAAGTATCCCATCAAGCGAGCTTTGTAAATACAGTTTTTTACAAAACTGCATCGTCTGGTTATTGTAGCTTTGCCGGGTTTTTAGGAAGTCTTTCTCTGTATAAACATTTCCTTCCCTTTCCAAACCTTTTCCATCAATACAGAATCCATGAAAAGGCTAAAAGCTTTTGCAACATAGCACCCAACTATTTACTGACATGTAAAATTGAAAGACTCAATCAACATTAATTTTGCAATATATAAATGTATGTATGTATGTATGTAAAATTGAAAGACTCAATCAACATTAATTTTGCAATATATAAATGTATGTATGTATGTATATGTGTGTGATATATATATATATATATATATATATATATATATATATATATATATATATATATATATATACACATATATATATACACACACACACATTATATATATATATATATATATATATATATATATATATAATGTATGATATATATATATATTTATATATATATACATACACATGTACATATATATTATATATGTGCGTATATATATGCATATATAATGTACATATATACATCCACATGTACATATAAATTATGTGTGTGTGTGTGTGTAAGGAATAATGATATGCTGACATGAGTTTTTAAAGTTTATATGTGACATATCTGTTTTGACGTAATTAATGTTTTTAGAATGATTTATTGTTAATTTATTCTCATCATTTATTTATTTCCTTATTTTCTTACCTCACTGGGCTATTTTTCCCTGTTGGAGCCCTTGGGCTTGTAGCATCTTGCTTTTCCAACCAGGGTTGTAGCTTGGCTAATAATAATAATAATAATAATAATAATAATAATAATAATAATGATAATTAGACAGAGACAGAAAATGAACACCAGGGTTAAGACAGCAAACTATAGTAAAGGTTATTCTAAAGACTTGCAAAAAAAAAAAAGAAAAAAAAAATGGAGATGAGCAGGGCATATCATAATAATGTCGGAGAATAGGTGAATCAGAATGGATCCGTAGAGGTTGTAAAAGAAGAAACAGAGAATGGTATAGAAGACTTTGGATCGACGAACTAAGGAAATTTGCGGGCTTGCATTGACACAAAGCCCATAAACGCAAGTGGAAGGACATGTCTGAGGCCTTTGTTCTGCAGTGGACTAATAATGGCTGATGATGATTATGACAGAGAGAGAGAGAGAGAGAGAGAGAGAGAGAGAGAGCTAGCTGTCTTCATCTTTCATTCAAAAGAAAAACTTATTGAATAACATTTAGTTTGTTCAGGCACACAGGATGTTTTGATTCTAAAATGGCGAAATAAATAAGATGTTATATCAGTTAAAGCAAGATAATAAATATTCTGTCAAGAATAATATCAACGTCAAAACATTTTGCTCGTAACCCGCGAACGCTATTTTATCTTATTTATCTTCCTCTGGTTTTGTTGAAGTTTTTATGGTTTATTTTACTTTTCCTAGTTTCCTTTTCTCACTGGGCTATTTTCCCTGTTGGAGCCCCTGGGCTCATAGTATCAAGGTTTTCCAAATAGGGTTCTAGCTTAGTAAGTAATAATAATATCTTTATCCAAACTGATTTCTTAGTGTTTTATTTTCTTTGCGATGTTGGCAGCTGTTTGAGTACCATAAAGGAGAAACTAAAATAGTCTTTATCCATTTTGGTATTCACTAACAATAAAATCAAATGATATAAGACGTTTGTAACTAACATTATGCCTTGACGTAAAAAGCTCATCAAACCCAATCCGACCAAAACGCCCTTGGCATTAACTAAGGCTCAGTCAGGGGACCATAATCAATTATAGCAAAGTAATTATCATTAATTGACTACAGCAAAATAAATATAATCAGAAAGCGTTAATATTGCAAAAAAAAAAACACAAAAAAAAAACATAATTGATAAGATACAAAAACGAAACAATGGAAATTCCATTCAGATGCGGATAAGTTAAAGCACGACTACAAAATAAAAGGATGTTTTCAATACGCACATTCGACTACTACTACTACTACTACTACTACTACTACTACTACTATTATCATTATTATTATTACTAGCCAAGCTACAACACTAGTTGGAAAAGCAAGACGCTATAAGCCCAAGAGCTACAACAGGGAAAATAGCCCTGTGAGGAAATGGAAAAAGGAAATAAATGAGCGATATGAGGAATAATGAACAATTATAAAACATATTGAAAACAGTAACACCATCAAAAGAGATATTGCACGCTTAACTATAATAATGCAATGAAGGGAAGTTTGCCATAAAGTTGGCATAAATGTTAAAGGGATAAACTTAATTCCTTCCTCTATGTCTTCCCACAGCATTTTTTTACTTGCTCATGCAATCTACAAACGGAAATCTTAGTTAAATCCAAACAATATACAAAACTACACGCAGGTTAAAGTCAGGCAATCTTTTCCCCACATTAATAGCTATTTCACACGACGGATCACTTCAAAACGATCAATATACTGAAATGTAAATATCTCAATCTACGTGTTCATTAAAATAAAAAGTATGGGAATATTTCTCGTAATAAATATCTACACATGAAATAAATTGAGCAACATATATACACACAGCCAAGATTTCCACGACCCTCAAAACTTGTAATTTGTGAGCCATATTATTCCATGTTGCTTAGCCGTAAGCAGCTTGGCGAGACGGGTAACGATATCGAATCGCAAATTTTACATTGTTTCGGCGTCTTTCCACTTGTCTCTCATACTATTAAGCAACGCTTTATGCAACCATTCTTAACCATATTTTTATGAATGAAATTTGTGAAATCTAGTGGATATGTTGTTAATACTAAAATTACTGTTTGTGTGTGTGTGTGTATGTGTGTGTGTAAACCTTAAACTTAAGTCATCAATCAGTATGTAGAGTGCATGCGAATAAAACGAAATTTTCCATTTTGGTCTATTGCTAATTCCCAATTTCATTTTTATACAATTTTTATATTGCGTAATATAAAGGAGAAATGTGCATTGGCTTATATATACCTATGCCAATGTGGCCCAGGGAAAAATTCTGTAGACTTGTGCAACCAGAAAACCTTCTCTTAGAGTAAAGTAAGCAATGTGTGATTAAATCTCGTTTGCTCTCTCATTGCTGCATAGGACTATCAATCCATTTTTTACCATTTCCTTCTTCCTCCTCTTCAACAGGATTGTCTTTGATATAATGCTTACGGCTGCATTTTCAAATTTTCACCTACAGAAAGAGTATGGTGTTCAATTTCTGATATCTAGACCTCACGCTAACCCTTCGAACGCAATGACAATATCAAGTACCAACACGTAGTTGTGATGCAAAGGTAAGCGTGCATGGTTGCAGGATTGTCATTATTTAAATTAAAAACGCATTAGAAATGATGAAAAGACTCATGTAAATTGTGTATACATATAATTAACTGCATCATTGGTGTTTATATATATATATATATATATATATATATATATATATATATATATATATATATATATATATATATATATATATTGCAGTTTTCTAATATTTCATACCATTAAGGTAACGTGATGTGATTCTCAGTTGTCTTTGGGCGGGAAGATCGAAAGGCGACAATTATTTTCCCTCCCAAGCCGTCTTCCTCCTCCAACTCCTCTTCCTTATCAGATTTACGAAATAATCCCTGAAGGGGAGAATCCCTAAGTTATATCCACATTGAATTAGCTTTACTCCAACACATTTTATATATAAAAAACGAGTTACATATATCATTAGTGAGTAATCAAAGGCAGTTGGTAAAGAATGTTAGGGTCCTATTTAAGACTTCGTACTATAAATTACCTAATTGGAAAATCTTGTCCACAGGTCTTGAAAGCGTAGAAAAATCTAGGAATCCAGCAGATATAGATTCAATTGGCCAACAATACCATTAACACAATGATAACACAGCACTGACAAAAACACACCACAGAACGATGCGACGTCATCGGACTAACTGGAGAACCTGGTATTGCGCCAACCCAAGTTACCCAACCGCCAAGTAGCCAACCTCTGTCTGGCCATGTCAACAACCAAACCGGCCAGCCGGCAATTATCTTCTGAACATGGATAGTTTTATGAAAGAATGATTGTTATATTAATAAAATAATTTGTGCTGTATTAGATAGATTGAATATGCAATATATATATATATATATATATATATATATATATATATATATATATATATATATATATATGTATGTATGTATATATTTTTTTAAACAATGTCAGAAGTATAAACGTCTTTCGTGCACTGGATAGTAGTTTGTTAATACAACAGTGCACTGGATTTATTTACAACCCGTTTTCCGATAGTCCTACAGTAAATATGGAATTTTATCTCTTGCAGATTTCTACATACTGTACATTAGTTAAAGGATTTTCTTTCATTAAGAAGATAATCAAAATAATTTAACGAGCATTTATTTGAGCGGAAGTAGAGGAATGGGATTCATTCAAACCTTAACTGAGATGACGATCCGTGATGGATGAAGTACAAGAGAGAGGACTAACTCAGTCAGAGGGAACAGACCTGCCTTCTGAGGAGTCTGGTTTTGGTGCTACTATAGCCTGAGGTCTACCACACTATAGCGTGAGGTCTACCACACTATAGCGTGAGATCTACCTTCCGTTAGTACTATAGCGTGAGGTCTACCGCTGAATTATTCGTCCCTCAGAGATAAAACACATTTCATACATTTGTTTAGGCAATAAAAACTTAATTTACACATATCTTAAAAATGACTTAAATAGATAATTGGATTTCTAATTACATTAAAAAAAGGATTAAAGGTAAAAATAAACATATCATATATTTCCATACATTTATTCTAGCGATACACTTTTCGAACATCAAACATGTTATCATATATTTCCATACATTTATTCTAGCGATACACTTTTCGAACATCAAACATGTTATCATATATTTCCATACATTTATTCTAGCGATACACTTTTCGAACATCAAACATGTTATCTTATATTTCCATACATTTATTCTAGCGATACACTCTTCAAACATCAAACAGGTTATCATATATTTCCATACATTTATTCTAGCGATACACTCTTCAAACATCAAACATGTTATCATATATTTCCATACATTTATTCTAGCGATACACTTCGTACATCAAACAGGCTATCATATATTTCCATACATATATTCCAGCGATATACTTCGTACATCAAACAGGTTATCATATATTTCCATACATTTACTCTAGCGATACACACTTCGTACATCTTCTAAGAATGACAAAAATAGATCATTGGAAGTTTTTTTTTTTTTCATCACCTTCCAGCAAAAATGATCAAGATGAGACCGGAACAGCTGACGACCAACACCTCGCATTAATATCTTCAGAATCATCGTTTTAGCGTCCAACCACGATCGCTCAATTGCCTGTGTGTGCTCCTGTTGCTGGTGGTTCACTGTAGAATGCTGATATCTCTTTTAGGCCGAGGGAAAAACTGATTTAGGAGATTCATTTGCTTCCTTTTATATGGGCAGGTCACGTTTTTGATGGATTTGGGCAGTTCATGGTTGGTGCGGGGCTCTGGGACGCTGGTCACACGGTAGACCTCACCCTCCACCTGGGTAGGCGACATATGGCGGTAGACCTCACACTATAGTAGCACCCTGGTTTTTTCGTTGGGAAAACGAAAACTTTATAACATCCAAAGCCTGATAGTGGAGAAATAGGGAAGAGATAGCCATCTTTGTCAGTCGTTTTGTTGAAAAAGAACATTATGGGGGCGTTTTCATATACCAACGATTATGGCAATTGATGAAAAACGGTATCTTCTATTTGCTCTAAGGATGATTAATAAAGAAGTTATCAGATCAACTAAATATCATGTTACTTTGAACATCCCGGATGTGACTCAATTTATATGTAAGTTCTTCTTCAAAAAGTTATTCTCATATGTTGATGATAATAACATCTCGTATGCATGGTAGTGTTATATAGGCAATGTACAGTGCGCTCTCTCTCTCTCTCTCTCTCTCTCTCTCTCTCTCTCTCTCTCTCTCTCTCTCTCTCTCTCTCTCTTGGAAAACCGATATCGGTAATAAAAATATTACCTGCATTCATTCATGTAGGATATATACACACACAAACATAGGTGTACACCTAAATGTGTCTATGTATATATATATATATATATATATATATATATATATATATATATATATATATATATGCGTGTGTGTCCATATATAAGTAACTTATATAAATTATTATTATTATTATTATTATTATTATTATTATTATAATCATTATCATTATTATTATCCTCCAGGGTACTGTAGAACCACGACTGGAAAGGCAGACAGCTACAAGCCCAAGGGCTCCAACAGGGAAAGCAGCTCAGTGAGAAAAGGAAATGAGGAAATGGCCAGACAGCATTTCATTTCAATAGAACATTTCACCAGGGACATTTCATGCTGAAGTGACGTCACGAACCGTGAAGGATATTTAAAGTGACGTTTCATTTCGAACCACTATCGATTCTAAAGGACCGTTTACAGCTCTGATAAAAACTGCAGTTTCAGCTTTTATTTTTCCGTTCCCCATCGTCAGATTTTATTGCTCCGTGCAAACATTATTAAGCATCAATACGAACATCATCACCTTTCTTGTCATAGCCACTGGATAGAGGGATTTTTTTTTTTTCTCAGGAGAATTTGACATAATGTTACAAAAATGAAAGAAAAGTGTGGTAGTCGAGAACTCAAGGGTCAAACGGTTTGAATTATTTTCCAGGATAGCCTTTAAAGTAATTCCGAAACACATGCTTTCACACAAAATAACACAAAACCAACAGGAACACGACCGTATGCACACACACACAAACGCACACACATACACTCACATACATATATATATATAGTATATATATATATATATATATATATATATATATATATATATATATATATATATATATATATATGTGTGTGTGTGTGTGTGTGTCTGTATGCATACATTATTTGGGTAGGTCACTCTCATTTGCAATTGATAAGAACTCAGTAGTAATTCGACCAAATGATAAAGCAACAATAATACAAAGAATAAACTTTTAGTAACCTGCTGTTAACGAAGTTGAGTTGTGTATTATCCTGTTGATCGAAACCAATGATATACTTTGGCCCCTTGCTCAGCCTGCAGCAACACATAAGTGCTCTTGTGTGGTTTTTTTTTTTTTTTTTTTTTTTTTTTTTTTTTTTTTTTTTCCAACTGAATACAATACTTTTTTAGATTTATCACAATTTAGTGCAGGGAAGTGTATAACCTTGCGGCCAGGTAATGGAAGGAACCACCTGCAACGAAAGTTACACCCAGATGTAGGAGAGAGAGAGAGAGAGAGAGAGAGAGAGAGAGAGAGAGAGAGAGAGAGAGAGAGAGAGAGAGAGAGAATTATAAACGCTGTAACAGAGATGCTTCAAAGATTGTAGCCAATCGAGGGAGCACCATAAGCCTTCGTCAGCCAGAACGGAAGGTCATCCACCCCCGTACAGAGCAACAGTAGCGATACGATACTTAATTATTATTATTATTATTATTATTATTATTATTATTATTATTTTTAGCCAAGGTGCAACCCTACTGGGAAGGGAAACAAATAAGGAGAAAGAAATAAAGGAAAGATGTAAAGTTAGAATACAAAAATAACAAGAGGTCAAATGAGTATTGTATCATTAAAGAAATTTTTAAAGCAAACTGAAAACAAGAAAATATAGTGAGCATGTTGATATGCCAACAAAATTAATAGAAATATATAGTAAGAGATGATATGACAAAAGAAAACGAAGAAACTTTTCAGCTGTGGAGATTTTTTTTTTTTTTTTTTTTTTTTTTTTTTGATAGGTGGTCGATTCCCAAAGGAAATTACTACAAAATTTAGTAAGGTGAGACGGTATACTACAAAGTCGAAAATATGGTACAGTGTGTTTTTGTATTTAGATACACCTTGACCTTCGTAAATTTGATAGAGTATAGTCTTCCAAGATTGGCTTTTTCGTTTTTCGAAGCCTCTTTTGGGTACTTGGTGTTCACTACGTAGTCATAGATGATACCGAGGTTGTCCGATTTCCGTTCAGCAGCTATACTGACGACTTTTTGGACAAGTGATGCTGTGATCGGGTTAACCTGGGTTTATATATATCCCAACACACCAGAGATCAAAGGCTTACAAGATAATCGGATAAAAAAAGGGGTTTGATTTGCGGCCCAAGGACGAGAAATGGTCATCGTAACTATCGTCACCTTTGCGGTCATCTCGATGAATTAAGAAACGCTACACTTATGTGCACTAGCATTTTACATCATGCAAATTTTCTCACTGAATGTGTCCTAAGTTCGTTTTGGGAAAAAAAAAACACATAGAGGATAGCCGTGCTTTTATCACTGTACCAGTAAAATAATAGCAAAGGAGAACTAAGACAATAAACTGATAAATACATGACATCAATAAATTCTACAAATAGAGGAAACCGAACATGTATAGACATGTAACCTAAATAATTTTGTGTTGACCCTGATCAAAAGCAATTGATTAATATTTCTAAATGATGAGATACTACGCAAAAACAAGGGGGTAGTTTGAAACCAGGGGGTAACTTGAAACCGGCTTCAAATTACCCCAGGGGATAGCCTGAAACCGGCTTCAAATTACCCCAGGGGATAGCCTGAAACCGGCTTCAAATTACCCCAGGGGATAGCCTGAAACCGGTTTCAAACTACCGAAGGGTAAGATTTAGAGGGGGTAATTTGAAACCGGTACACCGGGGAGAGGGGACGCAGAGTGAGAACCGGTATGGTGTGGTTACGTCACCTGCTACCCATAGGCGAGACAAGCCAGGACCCCCCCCCCCCCCCCCCCAGCAATGTAGGGGAAATAAGAACGCACATACTGTGCGAAAAAAGGCTGTTGAGTTCGAGTCCTACTCGTGGGTGGGCAACCTTGACTAGGCCCACCGGCCATGGTAAGCCTACCACGGCCATGGCGGACGTCCATAGGCCAGTAACACCACACGACGTCCAATAGTTTCTTTTCATTTAAATGTCTCCCCGTCCGCTCTCGCCGGGAATTGTACCAGGTAAAAGTAAATTCCATTGTAATTGACTATTGTAATCCTTTAAGAGCCAGCGAGAAACTTATTAAGCTTCTGTCATGCACCCTCAAGATTTAAAGTTCTAATTCACTCGCTTTGAAGAAAATTTCTGCTCATTTGAATTGTGAAAATTAATTTAGACAATAAGTTCTCTAACGATTTAATAATCGTCTAATTCACCGCCTCCTATCCTGTATTGTTGATTACTACCCCAAGCCCTTATGACACTAGGCATCGTCACTTCAGCTTAGCGGTATCTTCCCTTCAACTTCTAGGTATCTTCCCATCAGCCTCTAGATATCCTCCCTTCAGCTTCTCCGTATCTTCCCTTCAGTCTCTGGGCATCGTCACTTCAGCTCCGCGGTATATTCCCTTCAGCTTCTAGGTATCTTCCCATCAGCCTCTAGATATCATCCCTTCAGCTTCTCGATATCTTCCCATCAGCCTCTAGATATCCTCCCTTCAGCTTCTCGGTATCTTCCCTTCAGTCTCTAGGTATTTTTATTTCAACTTCGCGGTATCTTCCCTTCAGCCTCCCGCTATCTTCCCTTCAGCATCTCGGATCTTCCCATCAGCTTCTCGGTGTCTTGCCTTCAGCCTCTGGGCATTTTCCGTTGTCGTAAGAGCTCTGTTACATTTCATATCAACAGGGAAGGTGTCCAGACCGGAAGCGATTAACGCTCAAATTCGGGAATTATTCCGAAAGGTCGACGCCCTCTGGATGCTTCCGTCTACTTCTAAGACATCTCAGGAATGAAATAATCGGACACATTTCGGGAATGGTCGGAAGGAGAGCTTTGGGAATTGAGGGAAAGAAGAAAAAGAAGGAATGATATTGCGTTTCACGTGATTCCTTTACATTAATGATAAAATATTCAATATCAATATCTGCCCTGACAATTCTTTTCTTCAATAACACTTAAATGGATACCCTCTCTCTCTCTC
>NC_090727.1:16443110-16458110 GCF_036898095.1 Palaemon carinicauda | reverse complement strand
TTGTTTAGCCTTCCTGATTCCACTTGTCGTTGATCCCTTTCTTCTTAGAAGAAAGGAGTCTTCAAAACAAGAATATTGAAGACTTCTTCCTTCTCTCCAGGAGGAAGAAGTCTTCAAAACAATTATCTTGAAGACTTCTTATTCCTCATGGAGAGAAACAAGAAGTCTTCAAGATTCTTGTTCTGCTTTTCATGACTGCCTTCCTGATTCAACTTGTTGTTGATCCCTTTCTTCTTAGAATAAAGAAGTCTTCAAAACAAGAATCTTGAAGACTTCTTCTTCCTCATGGAGGGAAAGAAGAAGTCTTTTTTGTAATACTTTTCATAACTGCCTTTCTGATTTTTTAAAAAATAAGCTAGATACAGGAACTCTCTATTGTTGGCTGGGCGGGGCTGGACCCCCTCCTGCTAGCCAGGAGGGTCTCCCCCTTCCCGCTGGCAGGGCGGGGCTCCCCCCTTCCCGCTGGCAAGGCGGGGCTCCCCCATTCCAGCTGGGAGGGCGGGGCTTCCCCCTTCCCGCTGGCAGGGTGGGGCTCCTCCCTTCCCGCTGGCAGGGCGAGGCTTACCCCTTCGCGCTGGCAGGGCGGGGTTCCCCCCTTCCCACTGGCAGGGCGGGGCTCCCCCCTTCTCGCTGGCAGGGCGGGGCTCCTCCCTTACCGCTGGCAGGGAGGGGCTTCCCCTTCCCCAGGGCAGGGCGGGGCTACCCCTTTCCCGCTGGCAGGGCGGGGCTCCACCCTTCTCCCTGGCAGGGTGAGGCTCCCCTTCCCCTTGGCAGGGTGGGGCTCCCCCCTACCCGCTGGCAGGGCGGGGCTCCCACCTTCCCGCTGGCAGGCCGGTGCTCCCCCCTTCCCCCAGGCAGGGCGGGGCTCCACCCTTCCCGCTAGCAGGGCAGGGCAGGGCTCCCCCGCTGGAAGGGTGGGGCTCTCCCCTTCCCGCTGGCAGGCGGGGCTCCCCCCTTTCTCCTGTCAGGGCGGGGCTCCCCCTTCCCGCTAGCAGGGCGGGGCTCCCCCCTACTGCTGGCAGGGCGGGGCTCCCCCCTTACTGCCGGCAGGGCGGGGCTCCCCTCTTACCGCTGGCAGGGCGGGGCTCCCTCTTCCTGCTGGCAAAATTTATCATATATATATATATATATACTGTAATAAATGCACTGAGGAAGATGAAGAATGGGAAGGCAACTGGGCCAGACATGATTCCTGTGGAGGCATGGAAAGCATTAGGAGATGAAGGAGTAGATATACTGTATGACCTCATGATAAAGATTTTTGAGCAGGAAAAGATACCAAATGAGTGGCGAGGGAGTATATTGATCCCAATCTTCAAAGGGAAAGGTGATGTCCAAGAGTGTGGGAATTACAGAGGTATTAAATTGATGTCCCACACTTTGAAGATACTGGAAAGGATGATAGATGCCAGACTAAGAGAAGAAGTAGAAATAGGTAAAGAGCAGATGGGATTCATGAAGGGTAGGGGAACAACAGATGGTGTATTTTGTCTGAGGCAACTAATGGAGAAATTCCGGGAAAAGCAAAGAGACCTGCATGTGGTATTCATTGACCTTGAAAAGGCTTATGACCGAGTCCCAAGACAAGAGGTGTGGAGGAGTCTGAGGGAGAGGAGGGTGCCAGAGAAGTACGTTCGACTGATACAAGAGATGTACCGTAATGTATTTACCAGAGTGAGGAGCAGTACTGGGGAGACAGAGGGGTTTGAGGTGAGAGTAGGATTACACCAAGGGTCAGCTCTGAGCCCATTTATCTTTAACATAGTGATGGACGTTTTAATAGAAGAGGTAAGGGAGGCAGTACCATGGAACATATTGTATGCAGATGATATTGTTCTGTGCGCAGAGAGCAGGGAAGATCTGGAAATGAAATTGGAAAGATGGAGGCAAGTACTGGAGGACAGAGGAATGAGAACAAGTAGATCTAAGACAGAATATATGTGTACCACCAGTGAGGGGGATGATAGAGAAAGTATTCAGCTTAGGGGAGAACAGATAAAGAGAGTTGATAAGTTTAAGTATTTGGGATCATTTGTTAATGCTGGAGGAGGTATGGAAGATGAAGTTAAACATCGGGTACAGGCAGGCTGGAACAACTGGAGAGCAGCCTCAGGAGTTCTTTGCGACAAAAGAATACCACTGAGATTGAAAGGAAAATTTCATAAGACAGTGGTAAGAACAGCAATGCTGTATGGAACAGAAACAGCAAGCATGAGGATGACAGAGGAGAAGAAGATGGATGTGGCAGAAATGAGAATGCTTAGGTGGATGTCTGGGGTGACAAGAGAGGATCGGATAAGAAATGACTACATAAGGGGGTCGACAAAGGTGGTGGAAATATCAAAGAAAGTGCAGGAAGGGAGGCTGAGATGGTATGGACACCTGATGAGGAGAGATGAGGACCACGTTGGGAGACATACTATGGAGATGGAGGTTCAAGGAAGAAGAAGAAGAGGGAGACCAAGAAAGAGATGGAGGGACTGTGTCAGAGGAGATTTACGGGAGAAGGGGATTGATGAGGCAGAAGCGCAGAATAGAAAAAGATGGAAACGGCTCATCCGCAACGGCGACCCCATATAAAAATGGGAACCAGCTGGGAAGAAGAAGATATATATATATATATATATATATATATATATATATATATATATATATATATATATATTTATATATATAGCATCGAGTTTATATCCCCACACTTACATAAATCTCAATTTCGAAATAAATATCATCTTGAAAACATTACAAGTTCCATTCTCTAGCGCCGTGAAGTGAATCTCTCAAAGAGTTGGAATTGTTGAAAGACAAACAGGCAAAAATGGAAGTAATAGGAAGTAATAATGTTGTTTCTGGAAGGGTTGTAAGATTTCGGTAGATTTAAATAAATGGATAAATTTCAGGAATTTAGAATGTAAGAACTAATTACATTTAATAAATGCAAAGAAATATCTTGTAATTCCAAATTATAAAAGGGCTCAGTGCGCCGGCCAATATTCACCTCGTCAGAACTCTCAAAATTTATGTTTTGGTACAATTATTATTATTATTATTATTATTATTATTATTATTATTATTATTATTATTATTACTTCCGCCACGGAGGACATGTTTTCACCTCTGCTTATTTGTTTGTCACCAACCTAACCCAAAAAGTTACGGGCGAATTTTGACCAATGTACTACAAATATATTAAAAATCACGTATTCAGGCCGAATATCTCTCTCTCTCTCTCTCTCTCTCTCTCTCTCTCTCTCTCTCTCTCTCTCTCTCTCTCTCACTCTCTCTCTCTCTGAATGTCATGTAGGCTGGCATAACTCAAGTATGGTATTTTTTTTTTATTATTATTTTACATCGAACCATATCTGAAAGTACTTTTTCTTTCACCGGTGACTTGAACAAGACTAATGTCGAAATAATCTAACGTAACTGTTAACGGAACGGAAGGAATTGTTTAGCTGCGATACTCCAATAATTTCCACATGATTTTGCAGATTCATGATACACACACACACACACACACACACACACACACATATATATATATATATATATATATATATATATAATGTATATATATATAGATATATATATATATATATATATATATATATATATATATATGTATATAAGAATATATATATATGCATATATATATATATATATATATATATAAATATATATATATATATACACGTGTGTATGTGTGTATTCAGTATTTGCAGTGGATATTCGAAACGTCAAATGATAAAACAGAATGAAATATGGCAACTCGATTTGTAAAATTTTAATGCTTTCACTAGCAAAAACACCCATTTGCCGTCTTCGATTCGTTAAGGGTGGAGAAGGTTCCGCCCATTTCACAGTAGTAGTAAGAAGAGCAACACTTTTTGTGTTTTGTCATGGGAACACAAGAGACATCTGACGAAAGATTTCCCCCGGGGTGTCTGCGTTCTTTTGATTCTAAC
The DNA here is from genome assembly GCF_036898095.1 of Palaemon carinicauda. NCBI lineage: Eukaryota > Metazoa > Arthropoda > Malacostraca > Decapoda > Palaemonidae > Palaemon > Palaemon carinicauda. The sequence goes on along the minus strand of NC_090727.1, from coordinate 16,454,145 downwards.
TGTACGTATACTGCACCTTTATTTTCCCCAGTTCTTCGATTACCATTTAACTAAATAACTCATTATATTTTACCTCTGTTGTTTTATTGTATTCAATGTTAAATATACACATACCATTGCCAAAGAAAAACATTATAATTAAAAGAGGTAAAATAGATTACCTTTGTCCGTAAAAAAAAAATAATTTATTGATAATCATTACAAAACCTTATACAGGTGGTATTTATTTCCAAGTGTTAGGGTAATCCAGATAATTAATAAAGAATATATCTTAAAAACTAAGATGCAAGATTTATTTGGTTGAGAACAGCGAAGAAGCGGTTCTGGATAGGGGGGGGGGGCGTTGTCGGTGGCAGGGTGATTTGCCTGACGGAGTAACACACAGCAGGCTGGAGGAATCTGGAGGAGGACCTTTGCGTCACACGGCGCTCGAGGCGTCAATTAGTTAATTGGTTAATTATCTAATAATTTTCCTTCTTCGTCTCTGCTTAAATGTAAAAGTGGTGGCCGATTTGGTAATGTCCCTGACTGGTGATCACCAGACTGGGGTTTGAAACCCTCTCAAACTCGTTAGTTCCTTTTGTCGCAGCAACCTCATCATCCTTGTAAGCTACGTATGGGGGATTTAGGGGAGCCTATAGGTTTATCTACTGCAGCCATTACCTGGCCCTCCTAGGTCCAAGCTTGGGTGGAGAGGGAACTTGAGCGCTGATCATAAGTATTTATGGCTCAGTCTCTAGGGCATTGTCCAACTTGATAGGACATTGTCACTGTCCCTTGCCTCTGCCATTCATGAGTGGCTTTTAAAACCATTAATAATGCTATCATCATTGCCGGCATATAAACCCTATTGATTCACAACATCTTACCTATTTCATTGTAATTATTTCGGCAGACATAATTTTCTCTCTCCTAAAGTTATCGTTCTTCTTCGTTGTTAACTGAGTTATGGTATAAGATCCAGAAAGAACACGATGTCTAAGCGAGAGAGCCGTTCTAAAGCAGAACAGAGAATATTTCTTCATAGTTAGGATCTTCGGCCTTTACAATTTAACAATCGGAAAATCACTTCCTAAATAATTTACAAAAATAGTTTCCTTGACATCTCGTTTAAGGATTATTCCATTAAGAAAGAATATTGAAAAAGGATATCTTATGACATTTTAACTAATGATATTTTAGATATAATGGCTGGTTTCAGATTTGCATAACTTAATGAAGGCAGAGGCTCTCGTTTTTTTAGCAGTCCCTTAAAAATACTTATAAAAGATGACATTTGCAATGGAAGATGGGTTTTTGGAGATTTGATATTATGACCCGCTCCAAGTTAAATATTTAGTGTAGTTTTTAACAATGAATCTTTTTTTTTCATCGCTTTATGTACTGGTCTGTATTTAGCCACATGGAACTGATGTGATGTTCTAATGGAAGTGGAAATTATTCTTGAATGGATAAGAGATTTTTTGTTTCTATTTCTCCAGGCGTTGGCTTAATTACATTATTTTACACATATTTCATTGAACCTTTTTCTGTTAGCTTTGCATTTAAAAATACATTGGGTGTTATATTTGAATATTGTAGCAAATAATACTAAGAGGGTATTTACAGCATTTCCTTATGATTTAACGTTGGATGTGTGTATTCCACAGTTTGGTTATAATAAGCAGTAAACCGTGAAATAAAAAATCGAAATCAATATGGGTATTTTAAAGTTACGGCCTAAGAACCAAAGTAAATTTCACTGAACTTATTTCGACCGGATGCAATAGCTAAAAATTGCAATAATTCAGCGCGATTCCAACTCAACGTTGAGATAATCTGGAGTACAAGATTCACCTGGCAAGTAAAGCCGATGGAATGCCTTTGTTAAAGAGAAAACGCAGTTGAACAAGGCACAGAGATCAACACGTGCCTTGGCCATTGCTATTTTCAGAATAGACCCTGACTCTTGCTTGCCATTGATGGGAAATTCATCGTATGCAACATGTCGAAGCGAGAAGGCAAGAAGACTCCCGAATTTTTGTTTGTAGAAATACATGTTATGTAGTAACATGACCTTTGTGATAAGTTTCGGATAAGATCATGATAAAGGCAGAAGTCACGTGACAGGTGGGAAATGAAATTCTCCCTTTATTCGTCTCTAAGGGATTTTTAATTGGGAGAAATATGATATGTTTGTTGGAAACGCAAAGGAAGATAAGCTAGTAATGCTTGTGATGAAATTTATGAAATTTAATTCTATATTAATTTTATCTCTCTCTCTCTCTCTCTCTCTCTCTCTGAGAGAGAGAGAGAGAGAGAGAGAAGAGAGAGAAAGAGAGAGAGAGAGAGAGAGAGAGAGAGAGAGAGAGAGAGAGAGAGAGAGAGAGAGGGTGTGTGTGTGTGTGTGTTTAACTTATCACCTTTGGTTTGTATACTTATGTACACTCACTACACTCATTACAAATCAAAGTTTTCGAGAATATTACTTAAAAAGAACATCAGTTATAATTTGAATTTGTTCTCTCCCGATAAATAAAGAATCATTATTATTATTATTATTATTATTATTATTATTATTATTATTACCATTATTATTATTATTATTTTAAATAAACTCCATCTATCTGTTAATGGACAGCACAGGGAACGTGTCATGCAAGCTGCGCAATTCTTATAGTCATCTTGTGCAAGTGCTTAAAGGTATTTGGGAAATAGAGGTCTATTGGAATCTAATACTTATCAAGCTACCTCTGATTTGATCTCAATTATAAATGACTGGTTCGACAGAATTAATTCAAACATGTTCTTATTATTATCATTATTATTATTATTATTATTATTATTATTATTATTATTATTATTATTATTATTATTATTACTGGCTAAGCTACAACCCTAGTTTGAAATCAGGATGTTTTAAGCCCAGGGGCTCCAACCGGGAAAATAGCTCAGTGAGGTAAGAAAACAAAAAAAAAATTAAATATTTTTAGAAGAGCAACAACATTGAAATAAATATCTCCTAGAAAAACTATAAAAACTCTAACAAAACAAGAGGAAGAAAAATAAGATAGAATAGTATGCCTGAGTGTACCCTCAAGCAAGACTACTCTAACCCAAGACAGCGGAAGAGAGTAGAAATATACTTGACCAGCTTATTGTTTAAACATTTACATTTTGAATGTCTCTCAGAGGATATAAACTATCACATTTTGAATATAAAAGAATAAAAGAAAAAACCCGCTGCAATGTAATTGAAAATGAAGATCTTAAATATAAAGGTGTTATATTGTCAAAAACGTTTTCTACAAAAAGTCCACAACTAGAAAAAAAGATGAAAGAGTGCAGAAATGCAAATGAATCTCTGGATTGGGATGGTAAACAGAGGTGAGCTGTATATGTCATTAGTGAAATTTTCTTCACAATTAAATGTCTAACGAGAAGTCTTCACCACAATTCAAAGCTCATCATTCTTAGAAGGCAAACTCTATTTGCTGATTTGCAAGGTCCCTGAATACATTATTGAATTATTTGCAAAGGCCTCTATATATTTCAGATTAAGGCACTTATATACTGCTATTGAAATGAAGAGAAAGACAAAAATTGAAAATTATCGGGGAGATGCAAGAAAAAAGTAGAAGTTAAATATTTAGATGTGTGTCAATACTTCACAGATTTTAAGACCTTCAATCAAGGGACTGTTGTAAAATAAATGAAGGTTAAATAATGTTGTATTCAAGTGTGTTGAAATCATTTCCATTAATAAAAGTTACAACTACAACCGTGTTTCTTTCAATACTTGCTAGTTAATTCAGGCTGTTGTACTAAGTCAACAGTAATATTATTTTATCAAAAAAAAATTGTTTGCCCATTCTGGGAATTTTCTGGAAACGGAATTATCAGATTATGTCGTCAAAAGCGAGGTTTACTCAAAGGTAGATAACAATAACGCCTTAATATACAATGCCACGGCCCACCAGAGAATTACCATTTGAGGACTGCGTGACGTCAATCTCAGAGAGAGGAGGAAGGTGACAGTTTAAAGGTTTTAAAGGCCACTCATGAATGGCAAAGGCAAGGGACAGTGACATTGCCCTATCAAGCAGGACAATGCCCTACAGGCTGACCATATATGCACATGATCAAAGCCCAAGCCTACACTCCACCCAAGGTAGGACCAAGGAAGGCCAGGCAATGGCTGCTGATGACTCAACAGGTAGACCTATAGGTTACACCAGACACCCCCCCCCCCATCCTTAGCTCACAAGAATGGTGAGGTTGCAGCGACCAAAGGCACTGACATGTCTGAGTGGGACTCGAACCTTAGCCTCGCAAATCACCAGGCCATCACAACCCTGTCCGTCTGATCTCTTTGTATTGGCCTTGCACATAATATAGTATAAACGTAAACATCAGTGAAAAAAAAGTGACCAGCAAACATAAATATATACTTACATTAATAGTTTGCATATGCCTCGATAATTGATAAAGTTAAGCCAGTGCTATACGGCATTTCAAATCGGTGTTGCAACATGTCTTGGATTTATAAGGTTCAGCAAACAAAACACACATCGCCAAATGAAGAAGCTCAATTGTGATGTCGATGATAGTACATTAATTAAAAAAGACAAAAGGCCGAAACTGCTTTCGTAACAGTACTTTATTTACAGAAAACTCTGCTTTCAGAAGTGTAGAAAGGAATAACATAAGACCAGACAACAATAAAATTGAAAAAAATACCGCCTACACCAAGCTTTCGTAACTGGTTAATAAAAATCAATCAATTAAACTTAACTGCTGTCAATCAAGCATTCGACATCAATAGATTTTACGAAAACATTGTAGGAGTTATTTGCTTCGTCGCATGAAAGATCAGCACACTCCATTATTCCACCCGTCTGAATTCACAAACATTTCGGAAAGCGCAACATTTTTATTGTTACGTTTGGAAATAGCTGCAGTTCTCTCTCTCTCTCTCTCTCTCTCTCTCTCTCTCTCTCTCTCTCTCTCTCTCTCTCTCTCTCTCTCTCTCTCTCCCCTCCCCCGTTGATGACCTATTGACCTTTTTCGTTAAGAGTTCATCGCTCAATGAACCGGTCTCTCTCTCTCTCTCCTCTCTCTCTCTCTCTCTCTCTCTCTCTCTCTCTCTCTCTCTCTCTCTCTCTCTCTCTCTCTCTATTATGTTAATGTACAACAAAAACAACAAATGTAGTTATTTCTAGTCCACTGTGGGACAAAGGGCTCAGCATGTCCTTAGTCATGTCACAACAGCAACAACAACAACGTGAAAAAAATTCAGTCGTTTCTGGTTCACTACAGGACAGAGGCCTCAGACATGTCCTTAGTCATGTCTGAAGTTTGGCCATTTTCATCACCACACTCGCCACTGCGGATTGGTGATGGTGGGAGACTTTTGCCTGATCGCTCACAGCAAACCAAACTAGTATGGGTGCCACTGACTTAGTACAACTTTGTGTACGTTAATGTATCCACGCTTAGAAAGGGTATGTTAATATATTTTAAATATAAAAATGTTCTTTAGAATATACTCGGCCTGGGCTGAAACTATCATCAAGAATAAGGTTTATGAATGAATACGCTTATGAATCGATTTCTAGAAATAACGAATTGCTTTCCGTTTATGACAGAATAGATAAAGTTTGAAGTGACCATTCACTCCACAGACCATAAACAAGGCTGTACATAATATTACTTTAATATTTTCAACATAGCTGCCTGATTAACGGTATACTCTTGATTTCAATGACGTTTCCTTGTTGGAAGGGAGCATGAATGATGTATAATTTATTCTACAGCTGCAACCTCACCATCTTTGTGAGCTAAGACTGGGGGGGGGGGGAGTGTCTATAGGTCTATCTGCTGAGTCACAAGCAGCCATTGCCTGCCCCTCCCTTGTCCAAGTTTGGATTTAGGGGGGTCTTGGGCGCTGATTAGATGGTATATATGGTCAGTCTCTAGGGTATTGTCCAGCTTCATAGGGCAATGTCACTCTCCGTTGCTCTGTCATTCATGATCGACCTTTAAACCTTTAATAGATATTAAATTACTACGTGGGATATGGAATATTTTGTGAGCTGTCAATGAATAATGTAGTATTATACATAAACATCAGAGGTTTTACGACAAAGTGAAATTTTCTTAATTATATTCCATCAAGACATAATGATATAACATGCTCAGAAAAGTTAAAGTATGCGCGAGAGTAATAATAGCATGTATGTATTTCTAATGATACATACATGAATACACACACAATATACATATACTGTATACAACTATTTATACAAACATATATATATATATATATATATATATATATATATATATATAGAGAGAGAGAGAGAGAGAGAGAGAGAGAGAGAGAGAGAGAGAGAGAGAGAGAGAGAGAGAGAGAGAGAGAGAGAGAGAGAGAGAGCCCTCCTGCTCGTTTAGTTCTGGATCAGCGTTCAGTAATTTACATTCCCGAGTTTTATAGACAGATAATTGTAATAGTGAGATTTATAGAACTTCATTAGACATGAATCTCATTTTATGGGCAGCGTTATAATAGGTAATATGAATCATTTTAATTTTATCATGGTGATTTTGGACTGAAATAAATGACCCATTTCTTCGATCTATCCAGTACAAAAATGCCAATTCATTTAACAACCATTGTGATGATAATAGCATTATAACGATAATTACTTATTTCTTCTCGGTCTAAATAAAAATCTGCGACTTATCAAATACATCTTTTATCATGAAAGAAAGTAAAGATGTATTTGTCTTGTAATTACTTCAAGCAATTTTTGTAATTGTTCTTCCACTACTCTCTGTTTGCCTTTTAAATTTGCTTTCTTAATTTCTATTTCAATTACCTCGCTCCATCTTCTTCAAATATATAATTCCCCCAATTATTCCTTATTGCTTGTGAAGACTTTTAAAAACAGCAATAAGCTACGTAGCACAATTAAAACGACATTCTTGTTTAACTCATGCATTTGTTCACTTACGGAGACCTTACTTAGGGAAATAAAATGTCTATATTTGGGGGAAAACAGAAATCTCCCTCTAATTACCACTGAAATCATAATGCCGTCGTTCCATTCACTATTCTTCATCTAACTACAGGATTCAACACGAAATGTAAATGGTAAAACATTTTTTTTTCCTTTTGCGAAAACTTCACAGCGAGAAATAAGTTCCAGAATGAGTTCCTTCCTGGAAGGCAGCGCTGCATGATGCTCTAATGGGAGAAAAGAGGGAACGTGATGACGTCATTCTAAATGACAAGTCGTTATTAAAATCATCATAGTTGGTAATAGGGTGCACTTAGATTCTACTCTGTAATGCTATTGTCTTTTTCTCTCGCTCTCTCCCGCACTGATAATAGAAAAACCTGTTTAAGCTTGTTATCGCATGTTTCATATTCTTTGAATTCTTGTGGTGACATTGTTGCACTCAACTATTTGTATGTAAGCTCGTTATATGCTGAATAAATTTCATTTGCATTCACCACGCCTATCTGTTAGTACCTAACGGCTCACCTTACCACAACTCTTGCAATCGACTAGAGAATTCTTAATTTTTTTTCCCCTGACGTATTTATTCGCAAGGATTAGTGCGATCTCTTTGGAGTTGTTTACCGAGTAAAAATGTTGTTTAGGGGGATTGACTGATTGACTTTGAGTTTCCTGGCATCCACTCAAAATATATGTGACAGAACAACAATTATTAAATATTATTTAGTTTTTATTATCATAATATCCTAATTAGCTTCTGTCATAAATCCTTACTTAATCATACTACTTTCTATGTTGTGAACCTTGACAGATCTTTGAGTTGCAATTAGAGACCAAATTCGTTTGTATCACTCAAGTAATAAAGCATATTCTTGAACAATTAAGATAATTAAAAAATCTTAAATTGATAACATTAGCTGGAAGACTTTAACACGGAAAACCACACAAACAGTTAATTAAGAATATTACAATGACTCTCTCTCTCTCTCTGTACTTTCAAAAACTAAATTTCCAATAGCCAATCAAAGACAAAATCAAAAGACTTTGCAAAGAATTTACACCCAATTGTTCAAGTGCACAAAACTTCCTAGGATTCGAACGCTTGCATTTCATAGTTGACAAGTAGACAACAGTTGACTTATTGAGTTCAACTATCATGAGAGAGGGAAATTCATTTGAATCGTATAGTATATTTCCTTATTAATTTTACGTATACATTAATTACAGAGGAGTGTAAATTATTGCCGAGGGAGAGTGAATTTTACATCAACGGGCTATTTCTATCTTTATATATATATATATATATATATATATATATATATATATATATATATATATATATATATATATATATATATATATAACAGTATATACACACATACAGGTATATATATATATATATATATATATATATATATATATATATATATGTATATATATATATATATATACTGTATATCTATATACATATACATATATACATTTTATACACACACACACACACACACATATATATATATATATATATATATATATATATTTATTTATATATATATATTTATATATATATATATATTTATATATATATATATATATATATATATATATATATATATATATACTGTATATCTATATACATATACATATATATATATTTTATATATATACACACATATACATATATATATATATATATATATATATATATATATATATATATATATATATATATATATATATATATGCTATAAAAAGATAGATATAGGATGTGTCTGATTTTATACTTAATTTTTCTTTTAAAATCTTAGCTCATTGTCGATAACCAATATCTTCATATGGGAGGCATAAGTTAGATATTTTCAAAATAATCCATGCTTAAATTTCAATCATCTGTCGTCTATGAACCTGAAAAAAAATAATAAAAAAAAAATAATGGTCCCAATAGCTTTTATTCAAGAAAATTATATCCCCCCGAACCCAGTTATTTTTCATTACCTCACATCCGTCAGTTGAGCACTGAAAAATATAAGCATGTGGTTGTGAAGTCCCTTTTTTTTTTTTTTTTTTTTTTTTTTTTTTTTTTTTTTTTTTTTTTTTTACGAGAACTATCTTTCCTCGTTTTGCTGGTTATCAAATGGAATACTATTTCTTTGAATTTGTGTATCCATTTCCATATCAATAATATTAATATAGTATTTCTTTTGCATGTTAATAATAAAAATTATTCAATTTCTACAGAACGGCGAAATGCGGTTTTTAATTGCGTTAGTTATTCCTAAAAGCATTTACATATTGCCTGTCACAGTAAGGGAAATCTATTTTAAGAGTTGCACTACGTTACTGAAAACTTCATAATCAAGTTAGATTATTTTACTGCAAAAATGTTATGGATGACAAACTAATAAAAGAAAATTTACTCGTATGAAACGATTTTAACCGGATGTGCACATTCTGAAGGGTCTTTGCAAACAAGAAAGTTAACCATTTGTTTTGAAACTTTAAAGGACATTCACTCGTTTAATTAGTAAATAATAACACAGAATTTAGTAAACATTTGAAATTTAGTCATACATCAAATGTGAATAACTAAATATAAAAAAAAAAAAAATTAATACCCTGAATCAACTTTTAGAGGAAAATCATTATTTCAAATTCATTTCCTTATCTGATATTCAGCATTTTCATATAAATTCTGATATTCAGAATTTTAGTATAAATTCTGATATTCAGCTTTTTAGTATAAATTCTGATATTCAGCGTTTTAGTATAAATTCTGATATTCAGCGTTTTAGTATAAATTCTGATATTCAGCGTTTTAGTATAAATTCTGATATTCAGCGTTTTAGTATAAATTCTGATATTCAGCGTTGTAGTATAAATTCTGATATTCAGCTTTTTAGTATAAATTCTGATATTCAGCGTTTTAGTATAAATTCTGATATTCAGCGTTTTAGTATAAATTCTGATATTCAGCTTTTCAGTATAAATTCTGATATTCAGCGTTTCAGTATAAATTCTGATATTCAGCGTCAGTATAAATTCTGATATTCAGCGTTTCAGTATAAATTCTGATATTCAGCGTTTTAGTATAAATTCTGATATTCAGCATTTTAGTATAAATTCTGATATTCAGCGTTTTAGTACACTGTACATTCTGATATTCAGCGTTTTAGTATACATTCTGATATTCAGCGTTTTAGTATACATTCTGATATTCAGCGTTTTAGTATAAATTCTGATATTCAGCGTTTTAGTATAAATTCTGATATTCAGCGTTTTAGTATAAATTCTGATATTCAGCGTTTTAGTATTAATTCTGATATTCAGCGTTTTAGTATAAATTCTGATATTCAGCGTTTTAGTATAAATTCTGATATTCAGCGTTTTAGTATTAATTCTGATATTCAGCGTTTTAGTATAAATTCTGATATTCAGCGTTTTAGTATAAATTCTGATATTCAGCATTTTAGTATTAATTCTGATATTCAGCGTTTTAGTATAAATTCTGATATTCAGCATTTTAGTACAAATTCTGATATTCAGCATTTTAGTATAAAATCTGATATTCAGCATTTTAGTATAAATTCAGACTTCAAACTAGACGAAATGAAGCCCTATAACGATGCTCTATGACGTCATGTTGTTTGTTTGATAGAGGTAACAAAATATATCAGTGCAATGCAGCAAGTGAACTTCAATTTTAAACTTCTCTAAGACTTCAAGTACAATCAATTGCCTCTACTATATTAACATATGACTCTATCATTTTAATACATTTGTAGCTAAGAAATATGTGAATAGCACGAAAATCATCTCCTTGATTATAAATCTAAAACTATCACCCAAATGTTACAGTGTTAGAAAAAACCGTAATTTTAATCGGAAATTCTCCGTAAAAATATACTTTTCTCAACCGTATTTCAGTAAAATACAGGCGACCGTAATTTTACCTTTCCTTGTTATTATCTTTTACAGGTTGGTGACCGTAATATCAATTCTTTAGGTCAATAGATCCATTTTTAAAACTGTAA
>NC_090727.1:16413110-16440610 GCF_036898095.1 Palaemon carinicauda | reverse complement strand
TTATTTAAATGTACTTCGAAATTATAAACGATGTGACCATAATTTTAACGCTGTGTCGATCATAGTGACCTTGGAAAGCTGGAAGTCCCCCATAATCAAAACTATTTGAACAGCTAAACTGTTTCACCTACCAAAGAGGAAACGTTGTGAGGGGGGGGGGGCCTTTGACGAGAATGGGTTAGGTAAATTAGCTACGATGGTGAAGATGGGTTGATTTCAATTCTAAGTACAAAATACCTGAATTCGACAGGTATAAGTACAGAAGAATTGTCATTGACTTTTATCTTTCTTCGTGGCCAAGTGGTTTAGTCACTGTCTATACAAGCTTGCCAACCAGGGTTCGATTCCCGGCCGGAGCCAAGCTCTTGTCTTTGTGTGATTTCGTCTGGGGCTCTGATCCATAGGTCGTTAAGAGAATCCAGACATTAATGTATCAAAAATATATATGGCTTATTTGAATATGAAAAACACGTAAAAATGTGCAAAATTTATCATTAATTGAATGCCAAGTAACAAACTACCAATTAGCTACAATGGTGAAGATGGGTTGATTTCAATTCTAAGTACAAAATACCTGAATTCGACAGGTATAAGTACAGAAGAATTGTCATTGACTTTTATCTTTCTTCGTGGCCAAGTGGCTTAGTCACTGTCTATATAAGCTTGCCGACCAGGGTTCGATTCCCGGCCGGGCGCAAGCTCTTGTCTTTGTGTGATTTCGCATGGGCTCTGATTCCGAGGTCGTTAAGAGAATCCAGACATTAATGTATCAAAAATATATATGGCTTATTTGAATATGAAAAACACGTAAAAATGTGCAAAATTTATCATTAATTGAATGCCAAGTAACAAACTACCAATTAGCTACAATGGTGAAGATGGGTTGATTTCAATTCTAAGTACAAAATACCTGAATTCGACAGGTATAAGTACAGAAGAATTGTCATTGACTTTTATCTTTCTTCGTGGCCAAGTGGCTTAGTCACTGTCTATACAAGCTTGCCGACCAGGGTTCAATTCCCGGCCCGAGCCAAGCTCTTGTCTTTGTGTGATTTCGCCTGGGGCTCTGATCCCGAGGTCGTTAAGAGAATCCAGACATTAATGTATCAAAAATATATATGGCTTATTTTTAATATGAAAAACACGTAAAAATGTGCAAAATTTATCATTAATTGAATGCCAAGTAACAAACTACCAATTAGCTACGATGGTGAAGATGGGTTGATTTCAATTCTAAGTACAAAATACCTGAATTCGACAGGTATAAGTACAGAAGAATTGTCATTGACTTTTATCTTTCTTCGTGGCCAAGTGGCTTAGTCACTGTCTATACAAGCTTGCCGACCAGGGTTCGATTCCCGGCCGGAGCCAAGCTCTTGTCTTTGTGTGATTTCGCCTGGGGCTCTGATCCCGAGGTCGTTAAGAGAATCCAGACATTAATGTATCAAAAATATATATGGCTTATTTGAATATGAAAAACACGTAAAAATGTGCAAAAATTTATCAATATATATATATATATATATATATATATATTACAGCGCGTAGTACATTATTTAAATGTACTTCGAAATTATAAACGATGTGACCATAATTTTAACGCTGTGTCGATCATAGTGACCTTGGAAAGCTGGAAGTCCCCCATAATCAAAACTATTTGAACAGCTAAACTGTTTCACCTACCAAAGAGGAAACGTTGTGAGGGGGGGGGGGGTTGACGAGAATGGGTTAGGTAAAGGGGGAGGCGGAGAATTGTCATTGACTTTTATCTTTCTTCGTGGCCAAGTGGCTTAGTCACTGTCTATACAAGCTTGCCGACCAGGGTTCGATTCCCGGCCGGAGCCAAGCTCTTGTCTTTGTGTGATTTCGCCTGGGGCTCTGATCCCGAGGTCGTTAAGAGAATCCAGACATTAATGTATCAAAAATATATATGGCTTATTTGAATATGAAAAACACGTAAAAATGTGCAAAAATTTATCAATATATATATATATATATATATATATATATATATATATATATATATATATATATATATATTACAGCGCGTAGTACATTATTTAAATGTACTTCGAAATTATAAACGATGTGACCATAATTTTAACGCTGTGTCGATCATAGTGACCTTGGAAAGCTGGAAGTCCCCCATAATCAAAACTATTTGAACAGCTAAACTGTTTCACCTACCAAAGAGGAAACGTTGTGAGGGGGGGGGGGGTTGACGAGAATGGGTTAGGTAAAGGGGGAGGCGGAGCTACATCACCCAAGTAAACTACGGAGTGTCTCATTAGTCTCCATACAAGGGAGAAATAATATTTGGCAATTAATCTAGGCATTATTAGGCAAGGCAATTAAGACAAACATCATTAGTAAAGGCTATTAAGCCAAACATCATTAGTAAAGGCTATTAAGCCAAACATCATTAAGCCAGGCAATTAAGCCAAACATCATAAGGCCAGGCAATTAAGACAAATACTTAATGGCAGTTATACAGTATATAGCATATTGTACAAATACAAATGGTTTATATCAAGAAAATATTATTTTTTCTATGTATGGAGACTTGTGGGACACCCTGTACAATATGGTGGTTAAGCCAGCTTAATAAATAAAGATACTATTGTAAGTAAAAAAAAAGCATTGGTTGCAATAATCCTTTTGGGGAACATTGTAAATGTTATCAAGTTAGAAACATGAAAGCAATAGAAAAACAATTAACATGACATGAATGAAAATACTGACTTCTCAAACCTTTCATATACACTTCAATCAATGAAAAAGTCAATTATTTTTCTTTGCATTTCTTTCCTGTAATAAAGAAAACTAAAAATTTTCCCGTCGAAAGGAAGAGGCAAAGATTTCACCCACTTAGTTTTTATGCTTTTATTTTTTACGCCGATTGGAAAGATGCTTTACAGCATATACGCAAACCAATATACGTATTCTCATCCTTAAAGCTTAAAGGTGTTTGGTTTCAGTTCCACTTTCATCAGAATAGATGCTCACCAGAACGTCAGTCGGGCAAGCCCAACCACAGCAGTGGCCTCCCCAGTAAACAGCTTCAACTCATGGTAGGCTACCGGGCGGGGATCGATCTGCCGCCATACAAATGCTAGGCAAACACGTTACCACTGTAGAGAAGTGCCAATCGCATAACTGCATAGGTAGAGTAGTTACCAAACTTTCAAATGGGAAGCGTTTACGTGAAAAAATCTGTAAAAATCTGTGGATCACACAATCACGCACCTGGTGTAAGTGCAGCAGCAAGGATCACTCAAATAATTAATGAGGTTAAAATCGAAGCAAAAACATCAAAATATCTTACATATCAAATTACGTTTTGTCTAACTTTGAGAAATCTTGGGTATATATATATATATATATATATATATATATATATATATATATATATATATATATATATATATATATTGATATTTTCAGGGTTGGGATTACGTGCATGTCAGGAATTTTACCAGTCAGGGTTGTGGTTGTCTGGATTCTGATCTGATATGTTTATATATATATGTCATGGGTAGATAGAATAATATAGGGAAGAATGTTAAAACACATGATTTTTCTACTCTTAGAGAAGCAGAGAGAGAGAGAGAGATAAGGTCCCGCTATTGGTTATTGAAGCTGTCATCGGCAAGTTATGTGCCTAGGTTGGAGGTCTTTGAGCACAACGATCCCCTGTCTATAGAGCACCAAGGAACCCATAGGACAAGAATAACAGTGTGTCGCCGAAAGATATACATTAGCTGAAGGAGTCAACGTTATGGAATTTGATTATACCAGCAGAGCATTCGCCTAGGTGTTATCAGCGGTTTCAAGGAACACCAATGAGGATGAAGAAACGAGAAAATTTCCTTATATGGACCTGTCCATAGTTAACCCCTCCCATACAGGGATATATAAACTTCCACGCGATCAAGAGATAGGGAGAGTACGAAAAAGAGACGAGGAAGAAGCCCAGAGAGAGAGAGAGAGAGAGAGAGAGAGAGAGAGAGAGAGAGAGAGAGAGAGAGGGAGAACAAGCTGAGTAAAGAAGAGAAGGCGTAAGGACCAGAATGTAGATGTAACCAGCTTTGTCCGAGATGTCCTAACGAGTTGCCTCCCGCCCTCATTACCAACGACGAAACGCCAGACCTGAGATATCTCCGTCCCTGTCAACCGTCGAGAGCTGCTGAGAAGAGTAGTATATTCTTTTTGTATTATTTATTTACCATCTTGACTGTTCCCCTATTTGCTGGAGTGTAGTTTAATCAAATGATTTTCTTTGTTTAGTTCAGTACTTCCTAAGTACTCAATCAAGAAACATTCACCTTTGTCTAGTTGTAAATAAAGTTATGTTTTCTTTTGCGAGTTTTCTTTCTATATTTCCTATTGTTTCTTATTGGTTTGCAGTCGAAGAGTCCCCATTTCATTAATTAATTCAATAGAACCTGGTTCGATCCCCACGAGGATCGTAACAGTTGGCGACCTTTGCCAGAATTTTCGACTACATAACCAATTGAAACAGGGAGAATATAGAAAGAAACAGAATGAGTGCGATTACGAGAGATTTGATAGATTCAGGTAAACTTCTTGGTCTAGATGGCGATGATCTCCGTGAATATGTTATTAAGAGAGAACAGGAAACGTTTGAGAGAGATGAAAGAGCAGCTGAAAGAGAAGAAAATGAAAGAAAGCGAGAAGAAAATGAAAGACAGCGTAAGCATGAGTTAGAAATGGCTCGTTTAAGACAAACTCTTCATAACAGTCGGTCAGGTAGCAGATCAGAGAGTAATTCATCTTTAAATAGTGACACTGATAGTTTAGATATGAGTGCAGTGCTTAAACTTATACAGAAATTTGATGAGGAAGATGTTACGAAATATTTTATGTCTTTTGAAAAGTTAATGAACAGAGTAGGCGCTCCTAAAAGACAGTGGACTTTGTATTTACAATCAGTTTTAAGTAGTAAAGCACATTCTGTGTATAGTTGTTTGTCTGAGGATGAAAGTGAAGATTATGATACTGTGAAAGAAACCGTACTTAGTGCATACAGATTGGTACCAGAGGCGTACCATAAGAAGTTTAGAAGTTTGAAGAAAGATGATACTAGTACTTATGTAGAGTACGGAAAGAAGTTAGAAAGATCGTTTTGTGATTGGTTGACTTCCGCTGAAGTCGATAATTTTGAAGATCTCAAGAACTTAGTTTTGTTAGAAAGTTTCAAAGATAACATATCCCCAGACATCAAATTATATATAGAAGATAGGCGTGAAACATCCTTTGCCGGTGATACGAGATTAGCAGATGAGTACAGTCTCACACATGGTTTAAGTGGCAGTAAAAAGAAAAACGATCTTTTGTCAAGTAAGGCACAACATAGTAAAAGTAGTTCTAACAATAACAATAATGGGAACAGGGATTATTATCATTATTATTGTTACACGTGTGGGAAGGAAGGTCATATATCTCGGTACTGTAGGAGCCAATGGGCAGTAAGTAATTCAGAGGTCACTTGTTACAATTGTAATAAGAAAGGTCATATAGCTAGGAATTGCACAGTAGAAAGTACGAATGTGAAAAAACCTGTGTCACTAGTTAATAATCTTTCTTCAGGAAGGAATAATCTCTTGAAAGAAACGAGGAAACATTATGGTGAATTTTTGTCTGAAGGTTTCATTTCTTCTCTTAAAGGAGGTAATTCAAGGGAAGTAGTTTTGCTTAGAGATACGGGAGCAGCCGTATCACTCGTTAGGAGAGAGAGTGTGCCAAGGAATGTAATAATCAGCATGAAAGACAAGGTTATGCTAGGTGGGTTTCCGAACACTTGTGTAGTTTGTCCTTTGTTAAAGATGAAATTGGAAAGTCAGTTAGTAACAGGAGATGTAAAACTAGCAGTCGTGGATACTTTGCCCGTAGACGGCGTTGACATTATTGTTGGCAATGATTTAACTACCTCCAAGTGTGTGAATCCTATTTTAAGTGAAGTTCAAGTGCCTGAAATGATAGTAACCAGGTCAGGATTAGATACAGAAATTGACTACGGTCATAGGTTGTTCGAGGATTCGAACGTAGATAATAGAGGCAGTGATGATGAGCTTAGCATGAGTGTAGCTGAGGAAACTGACTTTACAAATGTTGATGATGTGAGCAGAGATGATGATGTAGCTGTCGAAAGAAGTGATGTACAGATTAGTGTTTCAGAAACTAGCTTATTGAGTAAGGATGAACTAGTTAAGATGCAGAGGGAAGATGAAACACTAACTAGAATTTTTGAATGTGAATTGGATGATGAACCTGAAAATGTTTGTAAGGAAACATTTAGTTTAAAAGACGAACTTTTGTGTCGCTATGTTCGTCCTCAGACAGGTAGCAAAGAGGAGGTCATAGAGCAATTAGTAACTCCTAGGAAACTTCGTGAATCAATTTTGAAATTAGCACATGATGAACAAGGACATTTAGGAGTAAATAAAACATTCAAGTGTATAACTAAAACGTACTTTTGGCCTAAAATGAAAAGTTATGTGAAGAGATATGTTTTAAGTTGTCACGAATGTCAAATGGCTGGCAAACCTAATCAAGTAATTCCCCGGGCCCCGTTATGTAACATCCCATCGGTAGGAGAACCTTTTGAGAATGTCGTAATTGATATCGTAGGCCCTTTGCCCAGGAGTAAGAGAGGGAATATCTATCTATTAACAATCATTGATAGACTAACACGATATCCAGAAGCAATCCCAGTAAGAAATTGCAATGCAAAAACTGTAGTTAAACGCTTGCTGAACTATTTCTCTAAATTTGGACTTCCTTGCGTTATACAGAGTGATAATGGTAGCAATTTTGTATCAAAGTATTTCAGAGATAAAATGAAAGAGTTAGGGATTAAACTTGTAACTTCCACCCCCTACCACCCTGAATCACAAGGAATTGTTGAACGTTTTCATCAAACGTTGAAAAGTTGCTTAAAGAAGTTGTGTAATAATTTCGAACATGATTGGGAAGAAAAGTTACCTTTTGTCTTGTTGGCTTTACGATTAACTCCTAATGACACCACGGGATTTAGTCCTTTTGATTTGTTGTTCGGTCACACCGCTAAAGGACCTTTGGAAATTTTAAAGTGTAAGTTAATGCAAGAAGAAGGTAGAAAGGATTACATACAGAATATCGAAAATCACAAAGAGGATTTAAGGAAAGCCTGGCAGATGGCAAAAGAAAATGAGAGCAACCGTCAAGGGGAAACTAAAAGAAAATACGATCTTAAGGCTAAAGACAGAATTTTCCATGTGGGTGATAAAGTCTTAGTATTAGTCCAGAAAGAAGGTCCCTCATTATCTTATAAGTTCGAAGGTCCATTTCCTATCATAGAAAAAAGGGGAAATTTTAATTACTTAATTGATATGGGTAAGCGTAGAGCTAAGTGGTTGCACATCAACTTGCTAAAGAAATATAATGAACGTCCAATGCCAGTTGTAACAGTGTCGCAGAGAGAAATTACTTTTGAGAAGAACTCTGATGTTCTTAATAATTTCGCGTTGTTTAATTCTAGCTTAGAGGAAGAAAAAACAAGGGAATTATTCAATGTGTTTTCAAATTATCCAGAAACTGTTAGTGATAAATTGGGTTTGACTAATCTTTTAGAACACGATATTGAGTTACAGGACACAAAACCCATTAGACAAAGCCCTTATCGTCTAAGCCCAGAAAAAGCAAATTCAGTTCGACAGGAAATTAAGTATATGCTAGTCAATGGTTTGATTGTTCCCAGCGAAAGTGACTGGTGTTCTCCAATAGTTCTTGTTAAGAAGGAAGATGGATCAGATAGGCTGTGTATTGATTTTAGAAAAGTGAATAGTGTTACGAAACAAAGTAATTCTCCTCTCCCCAGGATAGAAGATTGTTTAGATAAAATAGGAAATGCTAAGTTTATTTCTAAACTTGATTTGGCCAAAGGTTATTGGCAAGTACCTTTAGGTAGTCGAGCACAGAAAATATCTGCTTTCATAACACCTTTCGGTAGTTATGAACCTAAAGTTATGGCTTTTGGTCTACGGAACGCAGCGAGTACTTTTCAAAGATTAATGAATAGAGTTTTAAATGGAATTGATAACTGTCTTGTGTATTTGGATGATCTTGTAATATTTTCAGATACGTGGGAGCAACATTTACGCATTTTAGCTAAAGTATTGTCAGCACTTGAAAAAGCAAAACTTGTTTTAAATCTGAAGAAATGTGAATTCGGAAAAACCTCGATCACATATTTGGGTCATAAGGTAGGTCTAGGTAAGATTTGTCCAAAAGATGGGAACATAGAAGCTATCATCAACTTCCCAATTCCTACCAGTAAAAACCGGCAATGAGATTCATCGGAATGATTTCATATTTCCGCCGATTTGTTCCTAATTTTTCAGAAATAAGTGCTCCAATAACTAATCTTTTCAAGAAAGGACGAAGTTTTGTATTTGATAATGAATGTATCGAAGCTTTCAATAAGTTAAAGGCCATAATGATTCACGAGCCCGTACTAATGTTGCCCGATTTTACCAAGGAATTTAATTTAGCGATAGATGCAAGTGACATTGGAATAGGAGGAGTTCTGTTGCAAGAAGTGAATGGGATCAAGCACCCTGTGGCTTTTTATTCGAAGAAGTTAAATAAAGCACAGCAGAATTATTCAACTATTGAGAAGGAATTGTTTAGTTTAGTATCAACTTTACAACATATTGAGATTTATGTACGTAGTGGTCATGTTTTAACTGTGTATACTGATCACAATCCATTAGTTTACTTAGATAGATTTAAGAATAAGAATTTGGAATTACAAGACTATGATTTAAAGATAGTTCATATAAAGGGAAAGAATAATGTAATAGCCGACAGTGACTTTAATACATATTTTATGCTCATCACGTGTCAATTGTCACGATTTCTACATATACATGTGTGTGTGTGTAAATGCAATTAATACATAATGCAATAGTGACGTCTAAAATCTCGAAGTCATGTCTCCCAACCAACTGCTGAGCTCTAAAAGGTTTCAGGATAAGACAAATACCTAACAGGAGGAAGGTTGTCTTCGATTATTAGACGCCAGTAAGACATTATACAGTATATTAAAGTTATTGTAAATGTAAAATATTATGCCCAAAATACCATACGTGTATGTATGTATGGTTTTATGTATATATATATATATATATATATATATATATATATATATATATATATATATATATATAATATACAAATATATATATATGTATATATATTATATATATATATATATATATATATATATATATATATATATAATATATATATATATATATATATATATATATATATATATCCTAATGATAAATTTTTGCACATGTAGGCGTGTTTTTCATATTCAAATAAGCCATATATTATGCTACCTTAATAAAAGGATTATCTCTATACCTCGGGATCAGAGACCCAAGGGGGAATCAACTAAAAAATAATAGCTTCTGGTCGGCCGGGGAATCGAACCGTGGTCCGAGAAACTGGCACGACAGTGACATAACATATAACCACGAAAAGAGATGCCTTGTTATACATACATACAAACACACACACACACACACACACACACATATATATATATATATATATATATATATATATATATATATATATATATATATATATGCATACAACATAAAGCAATTAAGTTGAACCAAGACAAGTGGAATAAAACATCTATGACTCTACCTTTATATTTTACATTTGCGAAACTCTTCAACAGTATTGCCATTACGTGAGTGAGTTCATATCTATATTTACCTCTTAGCAAATTGCATAATACTGGAACACCTTTGCTCCATTATATAAATCTTGTGCAAAATATATCATTACGCTTACTGAGGACGTTCGATTTGTAACGGATATTACATTTGCTATACGTATACTAAAATATCAATTACGAAACACCCTTGGCAATGTTAAGGATTGACTTTAAAGAAATCAATAAAACTTTTCTTTTGATTTAAATATATTATAAAAATCAATTATATTTTTATAATAATAAATAAGAACATAAATTTCAAATCGTCTATCAATTTCTGTAGTTAGCTCGATATAATAATAAAAAATTAGAATATATTTTTTGTTATAATAAAGATACTGTTTATCGAAAAAAATAGTTATTGTAATTTTAGAATCCTTGAGAATTTATAGAAATAGCCTTAATGAAAACTATGCTCATATCGGAAAGAAAGCCCAATAACCTTGGGAATAGAGAGTTGCTAATAATCCTCGAGTAAGAAAAATGTGGTTATTACATCTCGGTTTTTACAACTGCCACAAAAAATCATTAAATCGTAATTCGATTCCATCTCATAAACTGCCCTTCGTCAATTATCAATTAGGACACACGATCTATTTCATGACCATAATAACCAATTTGCTGAACCTACCTCCTCCTCCCCTCTCTCTCTCTCTCTCTCTCTCTCTCTCTCTCTCTCTCTCTCTCTCTCTCTCTCTCTCTTTTACCTACGAAATCAAATTCAGTTTCATTGTGTATTCCAAGTGAACTTTTTTCTTTTTGTATAACCTTTTAACATGTATATATGTGAACCATATTATTGATACGATGTACTTAAATGTCTGTCTAAATTTTATTTTCTATTCCGTATGAATATTTTTGGCATAACTTAAGTACTTGATAGATGGAAGCAATATTATTGTTATCATGTATCCAAATGTCTCACGCCAATGGGTACAATAAATTGATTAAAACAAAATCAATCTCTCTCTCTCTCTCTCTCTCTCTCTCTCTCTCTCTCAAGTGTGTGAGTGTAGAATAATTACCAAAGCAAGTTCATAAGACATGTAAACAATATAATTTCGTTAAATGGAACTAACAGATGTAGAACTTCATAAGTTCAAACTTGCAGCAAATATTCTTAAGTTGAACAGGCTGACTCAAGTCTCTATTTTATAGTTTTGTACAACTTCATAAGTTCAAATTTACAGCAAATGTTTTTATGTAGAGCAGGCTGACATGTCTCTTTTATATAATTTTATATATAAAAGATCTGTTTTATTGTTGTTACTGCTCTTAAAATATTTTAATTTAATTATTCCATACTTCTCCAATAATAGATTTATTCCCTTATTTCCTTTCCTCACTGTGTTATTTTTCCCTGCTCTTCTAACTACGGTTGTAGCTTAGTTAGTACTGATGATGATGAAAATAATAATAATAATAATAATAATAATAATAATAATAATAATAATAAAACTAAAAAGAAAATGATCCTTCGTTAGTCATAATTTACAATATTCAATGAAAATTTTATCGAGTCTTTACAACAAAGAAACAACAAAAAGCTAGAAAAATAATTATGAAATATAACCGACCAGATATCTTTAATCGATTATCATTACATGAATGAATTCTTTCATTATATATATGTATGTATATATATATATATATATATATATATATATATATATATATGAAAAACATCAATTAAGTTCATAGAATTCCGAAAAATCAAAATAAGACGGATGAATAAGTAACTCGTTTGAAGGTTCCCAAGGTCTTTTGGTATTATTCATTTCGGATATGTATAAAAGAGTCCCGACACAGTAAATCCATGTGAAATCCCACAGCCAAACCAGCACGATGAATTACAGCGGCAGTTGGTCATACTTCAGCAAGGGAAGTACTTGTTTCCTCCTCGCCTCGTGTCGGCTAAAGATAGAAGAATTGAGCATAATATTGTAGATATATGATTCCGGGTGAGTTTCTATCTCTGCCCTTGGAAAACATTTATATATATATATATATATATATATATATATATATATATATAAATTACATATATACACACACATATATATATAATATATCTATTTATACATATATATATATATATATATATTTATATACAAATATAAATATATATATATATATATATATATATATATATAGACACATAGATATATATATACACATATATATATGCATATATATATACACACACATATATATATATATATATATATATATATATATATATATATATATAAATATATATATATATATATATGTGTGTATATATATATATATATATATATATATACACACACATATATATATATATAAATATATATATATAGTGTATATATATATACATATATATATATATATATATATATATACACATATATATATATATATATATATATATATATATATAAATATATATATATATAATATATATATATATATATATATATATATATATATATATAACTGGTAGATGAATGAAAATGCTTTGGAATTTAAATAATTTGTACATGCAAATAGATACATATTCCAATATTAAAATACGGACATGCTCTCAGGAAAACACTCATGAATATAATGAATATTTTGTATGCTGAAACATAAATTTCATCTGCTGAGCCCATGTTATAAAAAATACGATAATATAAGATTAAGTAGATTCCTACCTACAGTCAAATAATGGCTAAACACATGAAGATAAGGAGTGCAAGTCGCTACCTCAAGAAAGTTATGTAGCTTAAAATTCAACAATCCGGTTGTGATGGCCTATTGGAAACTACCCTGCCTGGCAATTTGTCGGACTGGGGTTCGAGTACCACTCAAGCTCGATACTTACTTATAGTGTGTGCAAGCTCACCATCCTTGTGAGTTAAGGATGGGGGGGGGGGGGTTTGGGGGAGACTATAGGTCTACCTGCTAAGTCATCAGCAGCCTTAGCCTGGTCACAGCTTGGATGGAGAGGGGGCTTGGGCGCTGATCATATGTATATATGATAAGTCTCTGGGGCATTGTTCTGCTAACCAGGGCAAAATCACACAGTCCATTGTTACTGCCATTCATGAGCGCCCTTTAAACTTCCCCACTAACCATTACTTTCCCAGTGTAAAGAGTCCGTTGGTAAATATATAAGATAACCGTTCTAATCACATTAGTGATTATCGGGGAAATCATATTTTCAAAATCCTTTTCTGTCTGCACTCCAATCTAAGTAAGACTTCATTTGTCATTTTCCTCTTAAATTGAGTTGTTCAGCCATTCTATGTATTAGTGCTTTATTCGTCAAAAAAATGTCCAATGACGTATCTCATCTAGATTCAAATTTAAATCTTGTGATAAGAAAAACTTAAAAAAGATGCCTCTTCTGGTAAAGAAATATTCACTATATTTGTTACTAGCATAATAAAAGCTTAGTTATGGTGTGAAAAATCTCAAAACAAATGAAGCATAAAATCTCAACAGGGAAAAACCAATTATTATTATTATTATTGTTGTTGTTGTTGTTGTTGTTGTTGTTGTTATACTAAGCTACAACCCTAGTTGGAAAAGTAAGATGCTATAAGCCCAAATGCTCCAGCAGGGAAAAATACCCCAGAGAGGAAAGAAACTAAGGAAATAAATAAACTATATGAGAAATAATAAACAATAAAAAAAAAACATTAACAACATTATCCCCAAACCGTGAAATGAAAAGTATCCAGCGGAGAATGTGCAAAGGGCAGCAGTATCTCCATCAGTGTGATGAAATACTCACAGCTGTGAAGGATGAAATTGATATTGATGAAATCCAGGGTAACAACTTCTTAAAAGCTTTAGCTAACAACAGCCAGCACCCAGAAGAGTTGAGAAGGTTACTCGATCTAACTTGGAACTTTATTCAGTTGTTACCTGCAGTTTTCGAGTCGCCGATATTTTCAAAGTTTTTCTTAGGAGTTACTGTAAATGTTTATCTTTTTTATTTAACTAAAATTGTATAAAATAGAGGGGAATTTGTTTAACACTGTAATAGATATATATTCAGATAAATCATTTTACATCTATAAAGGTGATATTTCATGTAATATCGAAGAAAACTTTGCAAAGCTGAGCAAACAGATATTTAAATGGATCACCATCATCTCCTATGCATATTATTAGTATTAGTATTATTATTATTATTGTAAATGAGAAGGTCGCAAATGATTACGGTTCCATCTTCACTGTTATTTCAAAAGCACTCGGACTAGCGAGCCTCTCTATGTTCTTCATCTGAGTTGAGCGATATTCTTTTATTATTTTGCCCAAAGGATTACAGTTTTCCTCGGAATTGAACGATAGTTTCATATAGCTTCGCCCTTTGGAATGAG
Organism: Palaemon carinicauda; assembly: GCF_036898095.1. Taxonomy (NCBI): domain Eukaryota; kingdom Metazoa; phylum Arthropoda; class Malacostraca; order Decapoda; family Palaemonidae; genus Palaemon; species Palaemon carinicauda. The sequence continues at coordinate 16,426,459 of NC_090727.1, read as the reverse complement.
TTAAAGGAATGAATAGTTATGTTGAAAAATGTTGGAGACTTTGTGAGTGAGTGCTTGTTGGAGAAAGACTGAAAATTTATGGTTCTGATCGAAACATTGTGAGAAACAACTCAAGGTTTAGTCAGTATTTCCCACAGGGATAAGGCTTTTCCATTTATTTTGGTCTCCTTAGATTTGGAGCAAATGCTCGCGAAGGTATAGTAGACCCACTGAGGAAGATGTCTAGCAATAATTAGCCAAATCTTTAGGAGACTTTAAGACAGAAGGGCGTGATACAATCAACCTCCTTCTCCTCCTAGTGGTGTCGGTGAACAGCCCAGGCCAGGAGGAAGCAGGTGACAGAAAGACGCTATGGGAGAAGATGGTGTTATTGCTCTTCCCTTCTTGGGGACTTCTACCCATCCAGAACACCTTTTGGTGCTGTTTAGATTTTCTTTCGAAATCCCTTCGTTCAGCTGCATACGTTTATTATTATTATTATTATTATTATTATTATTATTATTATTATTGTTGTTGTTGTTATGATTATTATTCTTCTTTAGAATAAATATGTGGCTACAATTTATAGCAACAGAAACCTGGTATTAATTTTAGTTAACTCTCTCTCTCTCTCTCTCTCTCTCTCTCTCTCTCTCTCTCTCTCTCTCTCTCCCATATCCACAAACCGCTTAGATTTCCATCCTTATACCCCCACACACATCCACACACGGCCACATCCACATTTCATTTATACTCAAGTCAACAGGTAGCGCTATTTAAGAACAACGGAATAGTAGACTAAGAGTATATGAGAGAGAGAGAGAGAGAGAGAGAGAGAGAGAGAGAGAGAGAGAGAGAGAGAGAGAGAGAATTATTCCTTTATACCCTATGATGATGAAGGTAGTATTTATTTAGCCTCACTTGTTGCCAAATGTAAATTGAAGGTTCTCTAGCCAATATTAGTAAGGGAAATAATGTAGTCAGGAGAAAATTTGGCACCGCCGCTCATCAGGCACTCGAATCATGGAGTGTTTGAAATATAAATTCTAATCCTTGCCCTGAATTTATTATTTGTTGATATTTTCAACATGTTACCGACCTTATTTTCTCCATTATTAACAAAATTTCAATGTTCAAATATATTTCTATTAAAAGAGACCTATTGATATGCAGTAGATCGAAGCTACTCATGAGTTATAATCGACCTTAAAGATGAAGGAATAGAGAAGAAAATCCTTCTACTGTCACATACGCCCTTCTGGCTTTGAAAGAAATGTTCACCGTTATCATGAGAAAGGGGCTACTCTCTCTCTCTCTCTCTCTCTCTCTCTCTCTCTCTCTCTCTGCATATATATACATGCACACACTACTCAATGTTCCGGTTAATGAAACAAGACGAAGTGTTAGACCAATCTCTAGAAGAATCCCAAACTAAGATATCCCGCCTTTATTTCCCGCCCTCCTCCCGCTTAGGTCAATTGGCCTTGACTTCCACTTTATTGGTAACGGCTTTGTGTAATGAATATTATAAAAGAAATGTAATTCTTGAATCATATAAGATTATAAGTAATAAGTGTAATTAATTTGTAATAATTCCTGGGTATTTGCATAAGAAAGGAGTGACATGATAACTATTTGTGTGAAATTGAAGTCGAAATCGAAATGTTAGTTTCGAGTGATTGTGCTTCTAAAGAGGAGGAGGAGAAGAGTCCTTCTTGCCTAAGATGTCTTTTCATCTTGCTCAATGAATAAAAGTTCTTAATATCTTTTAAGTAACAATAATGACTCCATCCATATTATCAATTTATTATTAGTAGTATTATCATCAGTAGTAATAGTAGTAATAGTAGTAGTAGTGATACTTGTTGTTATGGTAGTGGTAATAGTAGTGGTGATACTAGTAGTTAGTTATAGTAGTGGTGATACTAGTAGTTAGTTATAATAGTAGTAATAGTACTAGTGATACTTGTTGTTATGGTAGTGGTAACAGTAGTGATACTAGTAGTTATGATAGCAGTAGTTATAGTAGTATTTATAGTAATGGTAATAGTAGCATTGATATTAGCAATTATACTAGTAGTTATACTAGTATTGATAAAAGTAATAATAATAGTAGTTATAGTAATAGTGATACTAGTAGTGATAATGGTAGTCATAGTAGTAGTAATAGTAGTATAGTAGTAGTTAAAATAGTAGTGATACAAGTAGTTATAGTAGTAGTGATAGTAGTAGATATACTAGTAGTGATAGTAGTAGTGATACTAGTAATGATGAAAGTAGTTTTACTAGTAGTGATAGTAGTAGTTATACTAGTAGTGATACTAGTTGTTATAGTAGCAGTTATAGTAGTAGTGATATAAGTAGTTATACTAGTAGTGATAGCAGTAGTGATACTAGTAGTTACAGTAGTAGTAATACTAGTTGTTATACTAGTAATGATAGTAGTAGTTATGGTAGTAGTGATACTAGTAGTTATGATAGTAGTGATAGTAGTAGGGATACTAGTTGTTATACTAGTAGTGACAGTAGTAGTTATAGTAGTAGTTATGGTAGTAGTGATACCAGCAGTTATAATAGAAGAAATACTAGTATTTATAGTAGAAGTGATACTAGTAGACTCTAATTATTCTAAGGAACTTGCAGAGAGAGAGAGAGAGAGAGAGAGAGAGAGAGAGAGAGAGATAAGGGAAATGGAAGAGAGAGCTTTTGTGTCATGATTAATTAGGTGCAATGTACATGTTCCAAAGTAACTATCCTCACCAAGGGATAGAGGATAGGTATCTAGCCTCACCTCCTGACTCGTGCACACTCACAGAGGCCTAATTACTTATCCAGCCTTTTGGCGCCTGTCCCTTCCACATCACAACTTTGGGAATGTCACGATTAAAAGCCTTTGGGGAAAGACAATTAATTCAACACCTCTATTACTCTTGTTTACTGTCTGGCAATCTGCCGGACTGGGGTTCGAGACCCACTCAACCTGTATAGTTTCTTGTGGTGTCTGCAACCCCACCATCCTTGCGAGCTAAGGATCGGGTGTTTGAGGGAACCTATAGGTCTACATGCGGAGTCATCGTGAGCCATTACCTGGCCCTCCCTGGTCCTAGCTTGGTTGAAGAAGGGACTTGGGCGCTGATCATATGTGTATATGGTCAGTCTCTAGGGCATTGACACTGTCCCTTGCCACTGACATTCATGAGCGACCTTTAAACACCGAGAGGACAATAAGGCTTTTATGATCCTGGCATCGTATTAGGCAGGTAAATATTGTAAAAGACAACCAATCTTTCAAATAGAGCATAGGCCTAGTCTCTCTCTCTCTCTCTCTCTCTCTCTCTCTCTCTCTCTCTCTCTCTCTCTCTCTCTCTCTATATATATATATATATATATATATATATATATATATATATATATATATATATATATATATATATTGTTGTGATTTTCACCAGTTTATTAAATCTGCCCGATGTACTGGGCGGATCGCAAGGCCTTAAGGGCAAGATTCCCAAAACTTTCCAGGATTTAATTAAAATACGGCGATAAAATTTACAATTTTATTACAAAAATAAACTCTGATAAAGACAAACAACATTCTTAAGCATTCACAAAACTCACTGAAAAACAAGACTGACCCTAGGTAATGTAGCATGTGCTCTTCAAGCACAAAGTCCACACCGGACTCATTAACAAACTGAAAATAGTGCCAATTCGAATTCAATACACAACGAATCACACACCAAATATCCCTATTCTTATTTAACTCAGGATTCAGATCCCCAATCACAAGGATCTCTACACTAAACTGCGATATAAAAACTAAACGTCTTGCACTCAAACTTCTACTACAACCAACCTGGTAGACAAGGTAGAGAGGAGAGATAACAATTAGAGGGGACTTACTTTGGTCGGGGACGTTGGATCAAAGAGGACGAGCTATCTTTGCAACCTCCGACGTCACCTTTTTGGCGCAATTTGTCCTGAACCTAAATTTCTAGATTTGATTTTTTCATCATGTTACAACAGAATGACTTTATTTTTCCTAATCTTAAATTACCAGCAATTGATTTTATTAGTCTCAGCGCCTTCCTACCAGGTGGTTTCCCTTTTTGGCTCTAAACGTTCACGTCTGGAACTACATTCATTCGCCCGCGAGTTTCTCCTCTCCCTCCAATTTGACGTAGTCGTAAGTGAAGTCAAATGGCGGGAATTTCGATTGATCGGGTCGAAATTCCCGACATCCTCCACGCCCCAAAATAAGGAGCGATGAAACGTCGGTCAATTGGATGGAGCTAGACTCGGGGTGGGGGGAGTGGCTTACTCCGAGAGACTGTTAGGCTCGCTGCGTAGCGCTCCGCAACGACTCCAACAGAGTACGCACAATATACAACAGTAATGTTACCCCGGGGTAATAAACACAATCAATAATATACAGTCATATAACAGATCAAAATAGGCAATGGGCCTAGCAATTCTAAAGCACTCGTGTAATTCACATAAGGAACAGCAGAAATAAGTGATAATGTACACATTTTACAGAATTCAATTGGCAAGCAATTAGGCAATGGGCCTAAGACTATTCAAGAAATGGCAGAAATTCAAACATAATAATTCAAGTGCAAAGACAATTAGGCAATGGGCCTAAGACAATTCAAGAAATGGCAGAAATGCAATCATAATAATTCAAGTGCAAAGACAATTAGGCAATGGGCCTAAGACAATTCAAGAAATGGCAGAAATGCAATCATAATAATTCAAGTGCAAAGACAATTAGGCAATGGGCCTAAGACAATTCAAGAAATGGCAGAAATGCAATCATAATAATTCAAGTGCAAAGACAATTAGGCAATGGGCCTAAGACAATTCAAGAAATGGCAGAAATGCAATCATAATAATTCAAGTGCAAAGACAATTAGGCAATGGGCCTAAGACAATTCAAGAAATGGCAGAAATGCAATCATAATAATTCAAGTGCAAAGACAATTAGGCAATGGGCCTAAGACTATTCAAGAAATGGCAGAAATTCAAACATAATAATTCAAGTGCAAAGACAATTAGGCAATGGGCCTAAGACAATTCAAGAAATGGCAGAAATACATATATAATAATTCAAATTCAGTCTGTCTCAACTCACAATAATCGAGACTTCTATAGCGCTGCTACATGCAGGCTGTTACTTAATGGAGTACAAGAGGGAGGGGCAGGTTCTGTGCAACGCTCGGTCTGTACGCACGAGAGACCATCCCGTCCCCGTACTCCACCCTTAAGCACTTCCAACCTCCGCAGATTCACGCACACCTCACAAACTCCACCCTCCCTACCTTCCAGATAGAACACGCCCCCTTTTCACTTACAGTTTACAGCTACTTTTTATATATCGTCACCTTTCAGCAGACAGTCCATTAGTTCTCGCTGTTTCGCGGCAGCCCTTCTCAATGGGCGTGCAGAACGTCCTTGTGCGTTCGTCTGCTCTGTTTCATTTTCATTTTCACTTCTTTCACTAACTGCATAGTTCTCACCTTTCTCGTCGTTGTCGTCCGTTCCTGCGGCTGGTTGTTGAGTTGTCGTAGCTGTTGTCATATCCTGGTCGTTCCCAGACGTCTCCGCTATCCCTGGCATTCCGGCTGTCGAACTGTACGCACCCTCTTCTCCGTCATCGCCGTCGTCTCCTTCATGGTCATCCTCAGAGGGGGCTATTTCTAGGGGAACCAGGTGGCTGACAGCTCGCAGCGATTCGACACCCTCAAACAACACTTTCGCCGAGCGTACGACTCCGTTGTCGTCAGGATACGTCTCCACGACACGTCCCAGTGGCCAAGTCGCTCTCTTCTTATTGTCCTGCTTCACTAGCACGATATCTCCGGGGTGCAGCTTGGAGGGTTCCCCGGGCCGACTGTCGTGCCGGGCCCTCAAGGCACTCAAGTATTCCTTTCTCCAGCGTTCCCTAAAGGCTTTAAGCGAATCTGTCAATCTTACGTAACGATCACGTAGCTTCCGAGAGGTGAGGGTTGCGTTGAGATGGTCGTCCGGTAAGATCGGGGCCATGAGGTGGACTTGGTGTCCTCTTATCAAATGGGAGGGGGTGAGGACTTCATCCTCGCGCTCGTCACCGCTGTACATGAGCGGTCGATTATTCACCACTGCTTCTGCTTCTTTCACGAGGGTTAGCACGTGGGCGTCCGGCAGGTACTTCTTTCCGAGGGCTATCTGGAGGGTCCGTTTCGTTACTCCTATCAAACGCTCGAAGAACCCACCCTTCCAAGGTGCACGGGGCGTCTGAAACCGCCACTTTATGCCAGTTTTCCTCAGGAACTGCTGGACTTCATCCTCTTCATAAAGTCCCTGCAGGAGGTGGCTGGCAGCCTTGAAGGTTTGATGGTTATCGGACATGATGAGCTGTGGGGCACCGTGGGTGGCACTAAACCGTCTAAGTGCCAACACGAATTCTTCTGCTTCCAAAGAGGGACAGAAGTCAAGGTACACGGCTCTGCTGGCCATGCAAGTTACGATAAGTATATACCCTGGCCGTGTTTCCGTGTGTATTGCTGCTGTGTGGTCCACTCCGACCGCCGTGAACGGTTTTGTGAGGGTGATCCTTTCCTTTGGCAGGGGGGGTGGTGGTGGCTGTCTCGTTAGAGGCTGGAAGGCCAGCTTGCATTCAGGGCATTGCCGCACGGTTCGCTTCGCAATGGAACGTAGACCCGCCACCCAACATTTCTGTCGAAAGATACCTATTAGAGTATTCACCCCACAATGCAAATGTAACTGATGTAAATAATTTAGATACATCCTAACCAAATGCCCTTTGGCTGGCAAGAGAATTAAATGATCGGTTTCTCCTACATGGGACACTCGTCCCCTGGTGCAGATGAGATTATCTACCAAAACTAAATTCAATTGTCTAGCAAAATTAGCAACTTCACGAGGGGGTCTGACTCCGCCCTCTAAGTAGGCATAACCAGTAGGCAAATAATGTTTTTGCTCTAATTTTACAACAATACTGAACGGATGCCGTTCTATCTTAGCAAACTTTAAAACTAGTCTGGCTACTCGTAACAAGAATTGGAACCCTACTTCCCTCTTCAGGACGTCCCAAATCTCGCCTGGGGGGGTAGGACACATCTCCTCCCTCAACTCCTGCACCGCCGCTACTACGTGAGTTTGATGTAGTAAATCTTCCTCCTCGCAAGGAACAGGCCTTCCCGTGGTCCTGAGAAATTCTGGACCGTTCCTCCACAGGGGGTTAGCTTGCAATTGTTGAGCCGTTGCGCCTCGGGATAGGATATCGGCAGGGTTCTGCTGACTAGGGACATGGTTCAGACTGAAACTACAAACCTGCTGAATAAAATTAATTTCCGCCACTCTGTTAGAAACAAACACATTTTTATTAGACCTGGCATCGGGCGATGCTACCCATGCCAACGTTACCTTACTGTCGGTCCACATTACTATTTCCCGTGGCTCGATCAGATCCTTGAGCGTTCTTGCTAGTCTGCTGCCTAACAACAAGGCCAGCAACTCTAGCTTAGGGATCGTCAGCTTGCTCATCCCTTTCGGAGTGATCCGGGTTTTACTCGTTACCAGACTTACCCGATTGCATTCGTCCCTAGTATATGCTACTGCTCCATATGCCTTACTGCTGGCATCGGTGAACACATGAAGTTGTAAGCCTTTTTTTCCTATTGATCTTTGAAAGGTGATGTCGCTCACCGCTTTCAAATCATTCAACAATTCACTTGCCTCTTTAGCCCTCTCTTTTCCTAAAACATCATCCCAACCTACATTATCCTCCCATAGTTGTTGAAGGAAAAGCTTTCCCCTTACAAATAATGGGCTTATCAAACCTATCGGATCATATATGGAGACTAATAGGGAAAGTACCCTACGCTTCGTGGGCACCCATCCCTCCCCCAACTCACAGATCCTTTTGCTTTCTTTCACACACAATCGCAGCCCGAGCACGTTCACACTCACAGGCTCATTCCACTGTTTCTCGCTATCGAAGGCCAAGTGATTGCTGGCCCACCCTTCTAAGGGCATACCCGCCCTTTTTAAGATGTTATGAACAGACTCATGCTCTTGCCTCATATGTTCTATATCTTCAAACGTGGCCAGATAATTATCAACATAAAAAGATTTTACTAAATCTGGGCGCCCTTCCTCTTTAAAATGACAGTTTAATATTTGCTGTAGCAAAAATGGACTAGCTGTGATGCCAAACACCACGACTCTAAAGGCGAAGGTAAGCGCTCGACCAGCTGCCTTGCGCCACAGAAATCGTGTGTATTTGGCATCACGAGGATCTAACAAAACACGATGGAATGCTTTACTTATGTCGGCTAACATGGCATATCGATTCAACCTAAACCTTATAATTAAACTATATGCTACTTCTACCAAATTGGGCCCAGGTAAAAGACATTCATTCAAGGACTTGCAACCTTGTGACTTGGCAGAGGCATTGAACACGATTCTAAGGGGGGTGGTACGGCTGTCTTTCTTAACACCAAAGTGTGGCATGTAATAACCTTCCACTACGGGATTTTTCACTTCTAATATAAAACCTGCTTCGAGATACTTATCTATCACTCCCTGATATTGTTCAAGATATTCCCTATCCTTTCTGAATTTTGTCTGCAACGACTCCAACTGCGCCATAGCGTTACGATAATTTGTTTCTGGCCTAGCATCCGATCCGAATGGTAGGCTAACCTGATATCCCTCAGGTTTTCTTACAACGCTTTGCGATACCTTTCGCACGGCCTCGGCCTCGCGAACAGTGTATTGCTCAGATGGGGCGATACCAACACGGTCTAATCGCCACCACTCATCTACATCATACAGATATGGCTCGTCCGTGATTCTGCACACTCTCAACGTTCTTACTTGTTCGACCTTTTCCCCTTGGAACAGCCACTGTGGCACCTTCCCGTACGGGGACATACCATTATGCGTTAAGAAAAGATTTATCCCATCTACTTTTTCTACACCTATGACAAAATAGCTAAAATAATCAGCCCCAACTAATATGTGAACGTTCTTCATGGTATCTGATTGGTTTGCTGGATCGGCTAACGTGACTCCCTTGGTCAACAGATGCTGTCTGACTTTTACATAACCCACGTTATGTATCGGGACGTCCACGTGTTCGTGTGCCACCAATTTCATACGCACGATTCTTTTCCCCATTTCAACCCTGCAACTTACTACATCGTATTGGCCGCTTATTTCCTCGGAACCAAACGGAGCTATATTCAAGGATACTCTTCCTACCACCGGTAGGCCTAATTGACGGGCAATTTTTGCAGAGATGAAGCTCCTCTGGCTTCCTGAGTCGAGAAATAGGCGGACTCGCTTACTACCTTGCCTTTGTTGAATACCTGCCATGGCTGTTGGCAAGATAGTGCATGGGAGGTCCACATCAGACCTCTGCGCGATCTTTGCGCTCGTGCACGGCTTAGATTCTACTTTAACCTTAGACGGACGGGGGGCATTTTGGTTCTGTGCAGGCGTCGCATTTACTACGGGGCGGGACGTTGTTGATTGACTATTACTATGACTAGGGATTGATTGCGGTCTACCCGCGTCGCAAATCGCAGTGTGGTGCTTAGCATTACAGTTTCTACAGGAATTTGATACGGGACATTTATCGCTACGATGGCCTGATTTCGTGCAATTGAAACAAAGACCCCTTTTTAGTAAAATGCGACGTCTAGCAGCTACGTCTGTCACTTGGCGACATCCGTGAGGCGGATGCCGTTCGCTACAAAATGGGCAGGAATTATGGTGGATGGGATGGGTTTTCGGTCTTACACTACTGTCTGGTCTTTTGTCACTCTCAAGACTGTCGCCTCTCTGCAATGCATCGTCTTCTAACATTCTTACTATGAAATCTATTGCCTCAAAAAACTCGTCCAACGTATAGTCGCATTTCCTCAAATGCTCTACCACTTTGCGGTATAGTTTTCCCTCTGACAATTTTTGATTAATGAGGCTCATGACCATGCCCTGGCCTAAGTCATTGGTACTAAGTCTTTTGATTTGCTCAATAATGATGGTTAACTCAAAACGGAACCTTTTTAATTCTACTGGATTTAGTGACGGCACAAAGATGTTTGCTAACTTGCGGTGCAGAATCACGAGTGTTTGGTGCACGTTGCCATACTGCTTATCTAATAAATCTAATGCTACACTATAGTTCGCGGCGGTTACACTCAGAGATTTGATAATCCGGAGCGGCTCTTTGCCCAACGTCCCCAATAAATACGTGAATTTAGACACTTCGTCTAAATCAGCTCTTCGATCCACGTGGATCGTGAATAGTTCACGGTACGATGCGTACTCTTGCACTTCCCCTTCAAATGTGGGGAGAGGCAGCGGCTTCAACCTGGGGAGGGCAACATTCCCCGTTGAAGGGCCTTTCACTTTATCTATTCTATTGTACAATAGAGTGGAAGCGCGTGTCGCTTCACCTAACATATGCCTAATTCGGGCTTCGAAACTAGTTTCTAGCTTGACGCGCTGGCTCTTGTATAGCTCTTTAAGCTGTCGGACCTCTGCCTGCAACTCCGTTACCAAATTCTGGTAAACGGACTCGGAGTAAGTCTCTATCAGCGCCCTTTGCGTTTCGCTTAGCAAATCCTCCAGTAGGCCCATCGACGCCTCGATATGCACGATCGTGGACACAGCCATCTTAATTACTTTACTTTACGTTTGGGGGGGTTGGACAAGGCAAGGAAAAAAGGATAATTTAACGTTAAGAAGGGACTCAAAGAACTGACCCACGTGGGCGATCGCACATCGGGACGTAGAGGACCTTAATTGTTAGTCTCTCTCTCTCTCTCAAAAGCTCATATTTTAAATTAGTCCTGTCCGGCTCTGGGAAGCGCTTGCGATCCGGTTCGAAGGACCAAATGTTGTGATTTTCACCAGTTTATTAAATCTGCCCGATGTACTGGGCGGATCGCAAGGCCTTAAGGGCAAGATTCCCAAAACTTTCCAGGATTTAATTAAAATACGGCGATAAAATTTACAATTTTATTACAAAAATAAACTCTGATAAAGACAAACAACATTCTTAAGCATTCACAAAACTCACTGAAAAACAAGACTGACCCTAGGTAATGTAGCATGTGCTCTTCAAGCACAAAGTCCACACCGGACTCATTAACAAACTGAAAATAGTGCCAATTCGAATTCAATACACAACGAATCACACACCAAATATCCCTATTCTTATTTAACTCAGGATTCAGATCCCCAATCACAAGGATCTCTACACTAAACTGCGATATAAAAACTAAACGTCTTGCACTCAAACTTCTACTACAACCAACCTGGTAGACAAGGTAGAGAGGAGAGATAACAATTAGAGGGGACTTACTTTGGTCGGGGACGTTGGATCAAAGAGGACGAGCTATCTTTGCAACCTCCGACGTCACCTTTTTGGCGCAATTTGTCCTGAACCTAAATTTCTAGATTTGATTTTTTCATCATGTTACAACAGAATGACTTTATTTTTCCTAATCTTAAATTACCAGCAATTGATTTTATTAGTCTCAGCGCCTTCCTACCAGGTGGTTTCCCTTTTTGGCTCTAAACGTTCACGTCTGGAACTACATTCATTCGCCCGCGAGTTTCTCCTCTCCCTCCAATTTGACGTAGTCGTAAGTGTCCCTCCAATTTGACGTAGTCGTAAGTGAAGTCAAATGGCGGGAATTTCGATTGATCGGGTCGAAATTCCCGACATATATGATCATTTAATGAATTTTTGCGTAACTGACACTATTTTAAAGAAAGCATCTTCTTTTACTATTAGCGAAAAATAACGAATGAATTTGAAAAGGCAAAATTACAAATACATAAAAAAGTCAGATTCGATGAATAAAATAATGTCACATAGGCCTACTTTATTTGCAGAATCTATGAGCTGATTCATTTTGAAAAGAGAAATTCAACAGATTTTGGTAAAACCGTTAACATTTAAGTTTAAAGTTTGGGATTACGAACTTTGGTCAGAGAGAGAGAGAGAGAGAGAGAGAGAGAGAGAGAGAGAGAGAGAGAGAGAGAGAGAGAGTGAATCAAAGATGAATCGTTGTAGAGTTACCACATTTGAGTTGCTGACCAGTGCTGACTTGCTGTATCGAATCCTGCTGACGTCTGCTACCCGACTCGCTGACTGAGGAGGGACATGTGAGCTAAGGATGCAGGCGGTTGGGAGAGTCTATAGATAACTTAATAACATTATTACGAATTCTCTCTCTCTCTCTCTCTCTCTCTCTCTCTCTCTCTCTCTCTCTCTCTCTCTCTCTGATAATAATTTGTAAGTCCAAAGTAACTATAGTAATACTTTAGACATAATTTTTTAATACTTTTCGAATTAATTTTAAGAAAAAATGATAGAAAAAAATTCAATAGTTTCTCGTGTGCCCTGATGAACTACACATACACAAACGTACACACTCACACACTGCATTCACTCCTGACGTAAGAGAGAGAGAGAGAGAGAGAGAGAGAGAGAGAGAGAGAGAGAGAGAGAGAGAGAGAGAGAGAGATGTAATATGAGTGTTGAAGAATTGCTGATAGAGACTGCGTTGGAGGAATATCCTATGATTGAACATTTATGGTTCTGAGCGAAACATTGTGAGAAACACCTCATGGTTTAGTCAGCATTTCCCAATGGGATAAAGCTTTCCCATTTATTTTTGTCTCCACATATTTACAGTAGATGCTCCGAAAGGTACAGTAGATCCATTGTATACACGTTGATGATGGTGGGAGACTTTAATTTGATCGCTCACACAAAACCAACCTAGTACACCTTTGCTGATCATTGCGCTATGCAAATCCTTTCACCACATTAAGGTTTCCCCACTCAGAAAGATATATATATATATATATATATATATGTGTGTGTGTTTGTGTGTGTGTGTGTTTTCTCCTGACAGAGTAGTCTACGATGTGTGTTATCAAATATATGAGAGAGAGAGAGAGAGAGAGAGAGAGAGAGAGAGAGAGAGAGTTCAATTCCATACATTCATTTACATGGTAAAACGTCTGTGCCAAATGTAAGTAGAAGGCCAAGCGCAGTATCAGTGTTAGAGAGGGAAATAATATTGTCAGGAGGAAAAGTGGCAACGCCGCTCATCAGACTCATTCGATGTTTGAAATATCAAATTTAATTTTTGTTCAGAATATATTTTCTTCTTTACTTTCATTAGACATTTTTTTTCGCTAAACAAAATGACAGTTTTATATATATTCCTGAATAGAAGAGAAACCACCTATCGATATGCAGTAAATCGAAGCTACTCATGAGTTATCATCGACCTTAAAAACAAAGGAATAGAGGAGGAAATCCTCCCACTGTC